>NC_056741.1:1405428572-1405513572 GCF_019279795.1 Protopterus annectens
AGGTAATATTCAGCTGACTCTAATTCCCTTATCAAAGCACTATGCTCTCCACTTTCTTTGCAGCTGTCCACACTTAAACCAGTAAATGACAAAATAGCACTAGGAATCTTATTTTCTGTTTGCCATGGATTGCTATTTTTATAATCAATTGATCTTACAAAATAAATACTAGCAAGCAAGCCTTTGCAACCGTAGAATGAGGCTCTGTTAAAGTTCACTTTGACCAGAAGACTGTGTGAATGACTAAACCTGTGCACGGGGAATATTTCACTGACGTCTTTAATAAGCTGTCCGTGTACTATGCTGACAGGATGACAGCAAGTCCTTTCCAGGAAATTTCTGAAAGAAGGAAGAAAAATGTCATAATACTGGTAGGTAGATTCTAAACTGTTGATGCAAGATTAAAAAGCAAACAAACTACAGTTACTTAATTATTTGGAAAACAAATACCATTATTCTTTTTTTACATGTATTAATCAAAAACATGATCATACAACACACTCTGGCAGCAAAACTACAGCACTATATATTCAAAGAAAAAAGTTGGCTCTGTGGTACCCAGGGATAAGGCCCTAACTATAAACCAGGTGAAAAAAACAACAACAACAAGGGAGCAGTAGTACTGAGCATGCCAGTTTGCCCATCCTGGGTGGTGGATAGGTGGGTCCACTGCAATGTTGCTATTTACTGGACAAAGAAGTAGACTTTTTGCAGTGAATGGGGTGGGGATGTCAGCTTGGCCACACCAATCTGCTCCTGGATGATTACCTTCATGAAGCATGTGTGGAAAATGAGGCATTTACAGAGGAAGGAAAAGCATGCCCTCACATCTGCATGTATGTACACTTGCTCCCGGGGGAGGAGTTAGAATAGAAACCTTAAACTCCCTCAAGGCTGCCTGGGTGATGACTGTACCAAGATCACCCCTAATTCCACTGGAAAGGGATGAATAGGTATGGTTGTAAGGCACAAGGTGTTAAAAAAAAAAAGGACAAACATTATAAAAATCCAGATAAAGTCACACTGTTCTTTCAGATACTATAACTGGGAACAATATTAATCCAAACCTGGCAGTAGCTAGAACTGCCATTCTCATCACAGTACAACTTAATTGTTGTCTTCTTGGAAAAAGGTAATCAATTATTTTATTTATTCAATATATCTACTTATTTCACTTGTTTAGCTGTGTAGGTGGGCTGGCCCAAAGAAACTTCAGGTACAACCAAGGCAACATAGGTAATGATAGTTAAGTGAAATTATACAAACCATTAAACAAATTTATTTTATACAATATGATATATGACAATCGTATAAAATACTCATATCTGTACAAGAATATATATTACAGAATATTTACATAAAGAAAACTGAAATGATAAAAGTAGTCTCCACATCCTAATGCAATTATAAATTCTAACAGTAATGCTAACATCCAATTACAAGGAGAATCTATAGTGTTTAAATGATAGCAATGAATATATGCTGGCTTGGGTAGTCTGTTTAGCCACTACCAAAACAGGAACATTTATACAAGCTGTTTTAGTATTTGCTTTTTTGAATTGCTTAATATAACTGAGTTGCCTTAATTAGACATTCTGAGTAAATCTTGGGCTAAAAAAAATGGATATAGCTCGGAGGCTACTGCCTTGTCCATTAAAAGTTGTTAATGTTTTGAAAAAAATCAAACCTGTACTTACTGAGCTGAATAACCACTTTTTTCTTTCACATTTGATTGTATAATCAGTATAATGGTTTAGAATGGATGCTCCATGTTCATTGTATAGGTATAAATTCCCATCAAAATAAGCCTACATTACATAAAAACACTATGACTAGCAGTTTGTGAAGTTACTTGTGTACAGAATGTGTTTTAAAAGTGTCTCCTTTTTGCTATATACAACACACACACACATTCATACATATATAAGCATGCATTTTGATTAAAGTAATTGCTAACACATTATGGAAACAAAATCTGTAATATATTTTTTAACCTGTCGATTCTTTCTACCAGCTCTTCAGGAACATGAAAGGAAATCCATTTGTCATCAAATTTTGCTTGAGAGATGACAGATCTTGAACAACCAATAGGTAAACATCTTGTGAAAATATGGTTCAGTGCACCTTCAATGTGAAATGATTTATCTTGACTCCTGAAACAAACAAAAAAATATGGTAAATAGATTCAACAGAATACACTTCCCTTTTTGTACCAACTATTTCTCCTCTTTCAAAGAAGCTGCTCTTCCAAGGTTGTGTGACTCAGCCAATGACTGCAAACTTCCTCCTGCTGCTATCCTTGGAAGGGATGCAACTAGATTCCCATTGGTAACTTCTCAACTTGAAGAAAATAGGCCTGGTCTCACCTAAATTAGGCAAAACATCAATTTTATGCCTTTTTGTCTGTAGGTTTAAGGATCAAGGAAAAGCTTTTACACAGTGAAACACTAAATACGGCCTGCTAGTACAATATATATTCATGCTTATGAATACCTTTTTGTAACAGAATTAATTTTTTTTCAATGTTCTTGATAACACTGAGTTTGTAAAACATCAGACAAACAAAAAACTATGGAATAAAGTGCTGTCAATGTCCTGACTCATTTAGAACATCCAAGTGGGACGTATTGATGTAATTCTTAGGGGAATTAGTAATTAGTTAACTCCTTACTTCTGAGCGATGCCTCCAGGTGCATCTGAGGCCAACTCCTACTGACGCCTCTCGGCATCAAATACTGCTTATTCATATCTGCATCAATAATTCCAAAACCATGCTATGTACAAGGTTTTAAAATATTTCATTTTAAACCTCACACAATGGCAAACTCAACTGCATTAATATTTGACCTCTGTCTAGTGCAGGTAAAGAGATATTAGCTGTTGTTTTATGATATTAATATATAGATATAATTTTCACATTTTTCTAAATATCTCAACAACCAAGCAACACAAAGAGAACTCCTTAGCCTCATATGAAAGCTCTCAGGTAGATGCTGCTGGCGGTATGTTTGTAACTTGAGTGGCTGCTGAGATATTGTAAGTTGTTTATAAAATATTACAAACATAATAGTTATTGTGTTTACTGTGCCTTATAAAATTTAGTTTACGACCTAGAACCTAAAGAATACTACCACTATAAACTTCAGTCAGCATTACCTGTTACTTATTATTAAATAAAACCAGCATTTGAGAATGTCAGTTTTGAATTTCAGTTGCTGCATACTTACTGTATGTGCTGATGTGGTAGCAGGATCGATTGTGGTATGCTAGCATTACAGAATTAGCAGCAACCACTCTTCTGTACTGTGCTGTTTTATTTTTTTTTTATATATAAACAGAAACCAGCTATTTCTGGTTAAAAAGAGTTCAAGTATATATACAACTTTGATTTGTAAAAATGTTGCAATGTTTGCTGTATTCGCTGTTGATGTAACTATGAAAATTATGTAAACTGCTAAACTACAAGGGCTATGATGTGAAACTGCTAAAATGCAATTGAATTGTTTACTGCAGATCTGGGAACTACTAAATGGAGTAACTTATTACATGGAAGGTACATTAGGGCTCTAATCTGCTCAGATTCACCTCTCTACTTGTTTCTGGGATTATATTCTTTGTAAAGGGCACCTCTCTTTACCAATATTATTGGTGTGCTGTTGGTGATCTGTCACAGCTTCATTACAATTATATGCATTGTTGGGCCATTTTGTTTCCCTGTTAATTAACAGCTTAGCAAACAGTTCAGTTTGCAAGGATTTATGTAATCTAAGGCTACAGTACTGATTATAGTCTTAATGCTCTGAAAACAATGTGGTAGATATACAGCATTAAAGCTACTGCCAAATTAACAATTACAGCTTGAAACTATTCATAAATTTGGCACCAAATAAGCCATCCTTAGCACAGTGGCAGCAACATAAAGTACATTGGCAGGAAGAAATATTTAGCTTCAAAACCACACAGCATAAATGCAGCTGAAAAAAGCAAAGAGGACACCATCTTTTGGTGGCATATTTCGGTTGGCATATCTATAGCTTAGGAAAACTCGGGAGGTTTGATGCCAAATTCCAGGTGGCATACTGGGAATCATAAAAAGCCCTCTTAGACTTCTTTGAAATGTATTTTCTACAAGTGATCATCCAATTACACTCCCTATGTTCTAAGGCTGAACAATGAGTTACAATCACTGAACTGATGTCACTTTAAGGCAGCTGTTCATAAATATGGTTAAAACAAGGCAATGATTACTTGATCATGTTATTACCTTTACTGGTAACTATACAAACAATTTAAAAGTTTATCTATTTTATATGAATTTCTTGCATTTTAAAACCTTCTTGGACTATATTGATTTACTTTTGCATACAGAAACAGTTAATTGGTTGGGTGTAATACTGTCTTTGGAATAACTATACCAACATTCCTTGAATTGTTACTACAGGATTGCTAGTCAGTCATTGTGGAGTAAAATACTAATACGTTTTGTGTGAGTTACTACTGCAGCTTCAGGAAAGAGAAATATTGGGGAGAAAGGCATAAGAAACTACAACCTCAGACCCACTTGTTACTGGGGTAAGAAGTAAGGATTGACTAAATTTACAGTCTCTCCACCTGCACCTTATTGCCTCTAATCACTAAAAGGATTGCTTCCCTGGCCATCCCAATAAACCCCCCAAAATGGGTTACTGGCTTTAGTTTGATTAGCTAAACTTGCTCTCTCACCAACTCTATGAGTAGTTTTAGCTAAATGCCATACATTTGTTCTAGTCTAAGTTTGTTTAACAGTCACTGCAAACTACCCTTTCCTGTATTTCCCATTGCAAATGCTTAACATACTCCAGACATCATAGACACCTCTGACTCTTCGCCTTTTATGGACTGTTGCAGGAGAATGCAAGTTTCTCTGTTTTTGGAATGCAGCAAATACGTGGGTGAATTTTGGAATGCAGCAAGTGCATGAGTGAAATTGTCTGTGCTTCGCCCCTCTACCCTATCCCCCATTCCAACCCACCACATTATTTCCCTCTGTAGTTGTCAAACTCTGACCCTACTTCCTCTTTTCTACTAAAACTCCTGCACATACCCTTTTCTAGCTACCTCAACCCTTTCACTTATCCATTATACTCACCTTACTCACCTCCTTCATACTCCTACTTCTTAAGTACACCCCTTCACCCGCTTTGGCTTCACAGTGCACGCCACTCTCATTTCCTCAACTCATCTCAAACATCCTTAGCTCCAGTGTCCTACCATACTTACTCTGATGATAACAGTTGAAACTACCAACATATTCTCCTTGATAGCAGCCTGACTATTTACTAAACAGCACACTAACACAACCTCAGTAATGTTAGTCATAGGACAACTATTAATACTACTACAATATATTAAAGCATTTTATTACACTAAATATACAAAGCAAATCTCTTTCTTTCACTGTAATTGATCTGATTCACAAAACAGCTCGGCAATCTCAGTTACCCTTCTCCTGTGGTGGAGCAAACACTTTCTACATGCTCTCCCCCTAAATGAAGCCTACTACTGCACAACCTTCAAATTCCTACACTTCAAAGAATCAATAACATTGTGCATAAAAGTTCAAACACTTCTCATTAAAATTACTATAACAATAAATTGTACAGGGGACAGAGAATGAAATTCAACCTCCCCACTTCTCTACTAAGCCAGCCTCCCACCATACCTCCACCTACTCCAAACCCGGTAACAGTATTTAAACATCCTGTGTAAACATTCATAGTTTGAACAATAAATGGCCTCAATTCAAACTCTGGACCAGTATAAACCTCTCCAACATAATTTTAAGTCACAGAAACATGGAAGAAAAAGGAATCTACTACCACTAATTCTATTCTACAAACATATAGACTCTAGTCACTGACAACAGACCAGGCAATTAAATGGGGAGGAGTTGGTACCGCTACTGACAACTTAGCAAGTCTTGGCCATAAATGTGTAACGAAGGCTAATGTCATCTCAGATAAAGACCCAAGCTGGATATTAAGAGTTTCTTGTATTTTATATGTAAAACTCCTATTTATTGCTGTACTCTATATCTTTCAAACTCCTCTACTGCCATTATGGAAAACATTCTGGAAAAGCTGTAGTCAAGCAACACAAGTGTATTGCCCGCGATATAAATATACATTGACGTGGTCTCCAGAGAAATGCAGTCAACTGATCACACAACTTCCACCATCTAACTTAGTTGGTCTCAGAAAACATAACACCTAACCCTATCACACAAAAAACTACTACTGCTGATGTCATTCTTGGTAATATTCCCAATAAGCTAAATTACTCCACATGCTACCAAAGGTACTCCATGATCATTTCCCATTTACTACCCACTGGTCCCTAAAAACTATCAAAGTGCCATCTGAAATTATTCTCAACAGAAATATTGCTGTTGACACAGTACAGACCCTTCTGTGTTGAACTGTATATACTGCACATCTCTTTACGGTATTACAGACACAGCTCATCTTATTAACAATTTACAATCCACTATCCCCTATCCAAGACAGTTTGTTTCCTCTCAGAAAAGTTAGGGCCAAGGGCAAGGTTTTACTTTGGCTTTCAAATGACGCAAAGAGAAAAATCAAAGCCAGAGACAAAGCCTGAAAACCATGTACATCTGATTCACACAATGATACATTTTATAACTACTGAAGCCTAGGAAATAAAGTCATTACAGACTAACACTTCAAAAATCATCTACATTTCACTGTTGCAGCAGCAACACCTTGGTCAACTGAGGCAGTCCTGGCACACAGCTGAAAGCACTATCACAAATAATGCATTTCCTAAAACCTAATCAGCCAACCCTCTTAAAGAAAGCATTTTAGATAATATTAAAGATTATGGTTTTCTCTTCCACAGAGCTCTCTACCTACGTTTTTAATCCAAACTCAGTTCACACCCTCCCTATTCAAGTACTTGGGTTATCTACCTTTCTACTTTAAAACAATCACTAGAAATGAAGATTATGGGAGACTAAATAAGATAGTTACAGGCAGTTTTCTTTCCCTAAGCCAAAAATATTAAACCTGGGAGAGTATCTTCTGTGGAAACCGCATACCTTTGACTCTTGCATCTAGAATAGATAAAGTTCCTCTCTGTTTTAAGCATGGTCACAGTATTCCTTTTTCCAATATCCCTACTCCTTCATCTGCATCAGATTAATAGCCCAGTTGCTAACAGTTGCCCTCTCTCAGAAATTCTTTTAAAAATTATATACAATCAAATCCTTAAATATATCAACAAATTTGACATAATGGACAAACAAAATTGATTCCATCCTAACTGTAATATTCTGAAGGCATTATGGTGCCGTATGAACTGAATATTCAATAATATGGACAATGCCTTGTTCACCTACACTATCCTCCTTGACAAAGTATACATTTAAAACTGTGGATAACTTTCTGCAACTACAGAAATTTT
The DNA here is from genome assembly GCF_019279795.1 of Protopterus annectens. Lineage (NCBI taxonomy): Eukaryota > Metazoa > Chordata > Ceratodontiformes > Protopteridae > Protopterus > Protopterus annectens. Next base: position 1,405,436,037 of record NC_056741.1, read on the forward strand.
CCTTTTGTGGCTTCTCGATCAAAATAAACATCTTTCTAAAAAAATACCTAATTGATAGAATATATACAATTATAAATGACAACATACAATCAAAAACTGGAATTATATCTTCAGGTGTTCCCTACAGATCACTACTTGGGCTAGTGTTAATTCATAATTAGTGAACGATTACTCCCTTCGTTATGCTGATGACACAGTCATCACCAAACTAGGAACAAGCACAAACTCAATATCATGGTCTCTTCAGGAGGACTTAATGCTACTATTGAACTGGCTAACTAATAACAGATTAATAAAATAAAACATATGTAGTATATGCAGCGTTGCGATTACTCTCCAATATTGGGAAAAAAGACAAATCAGTTAAGTGTTTCAGTGGTGCGAGACCCAACCTTAACTTTTAGTTATGTACTTACCATAACTTTGGATGTATGGGATCCATCTCGCCTACATTCATGACATATGGGTTCGGAGCCGATCCATCGGCTCCGACTCGGCAACTAATACACTAGCACGAAGTCTCTCATTGGCTGGGCTACTCCCTATCCCAGGATGCACTACACCTGCTTCCCCAGATCTTGTTTGTTCGCTTTCTTACATCCATGCAAACACAGAAAAAACTAGTAGTCACAATAATCAACTAAAGTTCTTCAAGAAAGAACGCCAAGAAAAGAGGGACTACAGCTCCTCTAAATCCAAAAGGAAGGGGGAAGGAGGGTGGGTACTTATGAATGTAGGCGAGATGGATCCCATACATCCAAAGTTATGGTAAGTACATAACTAAAAGATGTAATGGGATCCTATCTCGCCTACATTCATGACATATGGGACAGCGTCCCTAGCACCTACATCCCGGGTGGCTCATTGGAAAACACTCCTGAGAACTGTGGAACCAAAGGAAGCTCTGCCTCGAGAAACCACATCCAATTTGTAATGAGAAATGAAAGTGTGCGGAGAAGTCCAGGTTGCTGCAGCACAAATATCATCTATCGATAACTTGGAGTGAAAAGCTACGGAAGTAGCCATTGCACTGGTAGAATGAGCTTTGATTGGAAAGGGAAGGTCTTTGTTAGCTTGTGAATAAATAAAAATGATACAATCCTTAATCCATTTAGATATGGAGGTTTTTGTTACAGGTTGACCCAATTTGTTCGCTGCAAAGGAAACAAACAATTGATTAGATTTCGGCGTTTGAGCGGTTCTATTCAAATAAAAACGCAGTTGTCTATGTACGTCCAATTGATGTAAAGTATATTCTGCGTTATTAGAGCATTCTGGGAAAAAGACAGGGAGTTCTATAGTTTGTTGCATACAGAAAGAAGAGGCCACTTTTGGTATAAATGCAGGATTTAATTTCAATGAAACTCTATGCTTGTGAAAAATCAAATAGGGAGGATCAGAACAAAGAGCTTGAAGTTCTGAAACTCGCCTGGCAGACGTTATGGCTACTAAGAAGGCCGTTTTCCAAGACAGAAATTTTAAATCACAGGTAGCAGCTGGTTCGAAAGGACGGGCAGTTAGGGCAGCAAGAACCATATTCAAATCCCAAGGAGGGTCAGGGTGAGATAAAGGAGGCCTAAGGAGCCATGCCCCTTTAAGGAAGGCCTTACAAAGTTTGTGAGACATCAATGAAGGTTCAAAAGAAGCATGAAAATTAGAGATGGCCGCTAGCTGAACCTTAATGGTAGAAACTGAAGAGCCCGATACACCTTTAGGGGTACCCATGCCTTCATTTGTGTCTTGAGTATCTCTTGGATTAGACTTTTTTTAAAATGTTTTATATTTGGTCACATACCCTTGCATTTTAAGTATATTTTTAAGGAATTACGTATAGTGAGTATTTCTGTTGAATTAAATTTGTAAAAGCAAGTCATAATTTGTTTTATTATGTACAGGACTTGCTTAATTTATTTATATTTACATTTTTACATATTTCTATCACATTTTCAATGTTTGTAAGTTTCATTTTTTATGTGTCAGTGTTTATGAGCTTTAGTTGGTGTTACTAACCATATTTTAATTCACTGTCACAATTTTTATCAACACCTTTTTAAGATATACTTTACTAAAATATATAAGCAGTCTCTGTATTTAAACTAGGGTAAATAATTTGACAGTACTGCATATTTTATTTAGTATTCTGTTTATGAAGCAGGGATTAATTTACTTCACTGCGATGAACACTGTATATATTTACTTGACCTTTTGCCTTTAAGGCACTAATTAATGTTAAAAGTATTTAATTGATGTCTAATTCAGGGTTTTAAATATAGCAGTTTGGTCAGCATTTATTGTATTCTGAAGAAGTCTGCTTATGAAGCAGACGAAAAGCGCTTCAATAAATTTTGGTGGTTGAAACTTTCTCCTGGTAGTCTTCGAGTGGTCACTGACCAAGTGTATAGTTTTATATTAACTTTTGGAATCTCCAAGCTGGTTCTCAGTGTTTTTTGAAAGTATCTTGTAGAGTTTGCTGTTTTTCACAAATATGACTCAGTCATTGTCCATGCTGGTGTGAATGACCTGAGACTTACCTCCCTGGACTACATGAAAAGAGACATAGAGGAGCTCTCTGAGCATGTAGCCCAGGTCGGTATGACCCTGACCTTGAGTAGCATCTTACCCTCACCAAGAATGATGCCACAATATGAAGACAAGATGATCAATTTCAACAATTGGCTTAAGTATTGGTGTCATTCAAAGGGGATCAATGCCTGTCTGCCTGGGATGACATGCTTTCGACAAGCCGCGATGCTTCACTAGGGGCGGCTTGCACCTGTCACCCTGGGCTTTCGGATATTGGCAAAGGCTCTTGCCACCCCTATAGTGCCTTTTAGGCAAGGCTCAAGACAAACCCACCTCCATAGGTATCACAAGGGATAAGAAACTAAGGTAATGCTACTCAACGCCAGAAGTCTAAACCTCAAGATGCCTGCCTCGAAACTCTCCTACCATGGAGAACATCGATATCTGTGCAGTAACAGAAACCTGGTTCAAGGCTCCCGAGAGCACCCCAGCACTACCAGGTTATACCTCATACAATGTTTTGACCCCAAAACTTGGACCGAACCACAAAAGGAGGAGTATCAATATTAGTCAAAGATACCCACACACCTCCAGGTTGGTGGCACAGCACGAAGCATCAGAGACTATCCATGTGCAACTTTCAGTGGGTAAAACTGCCTTCCAGTTTATAGCCTGCTACAGACCACCCTCCCAAACCCAGGAACCCCACTCGGCCTTCCTGAGAACACTGGAAAATATGAAGGTCTCTCCAACTAGCCCAAAGGTTCCTAGAATTTATAAACTCAAATGCTATGGAACAACTTGTTGCCACTCCCACAAGAGGGGAAAACATACTGGACCTGATCATCACCAACATGGGGACTCTATGCTCCAGACCAGAAGTGTATCCCTCACTGGTAAGATCAGACCATAAACTAATCTCACTAGATATTCACATCCCGACCCCAGCCCCTGCCCAGAAAACCACAGTGAAAAACTTCTCTAAAGCAAATTTCACACTCCTCAAAACCGAGGTGGAATCCTTCAAAGCCCCGGGCCTGTGGAAAATCTGGCCCAGACAGGGAATCCTTTATAAACACATTCTATGAACACCTTCAGGCATGCATGGATCATGCAATCCCAAATAAAACCAAGACCCAATCCTCCAAAGTTAAGGCGTCCTGTCTGGTGGACCCCAGCCATAAACAAACTATACAATAGAAGGAGGAAGCTACTACATGATAGAGCAAAATCGGCATCTCTGATCAGTATTAGCAAAAAACTACGGGCACTCATAAAATCGTCTAAGGCCAGCTTCGAGAGAAAAATTGCACAGGACACTAAGGATAATCACAAGGCTTTATTTAGTTATGTTAGGAACCTGGGTGGGAATTCCCAGATATGCTCAGAATTAGTCCAAAATGACAAAAAATACACAGAACCCACAGACATTGCCAACATCCTAGCTGACAGGTTCAGCGCAAACTTCTCCCCCCTTCCCCACCAAAAGAGCAAATATCTATCCCAGCAGAGTGCTGCCCCCCCGACATCTCAGATGCTCAGATAAGAGCCGCCCTCTCCAAAGCAAAAAACACAGCATCAATGGGACCAGGCAGGTGTCTCGGGCTCGTCCTACATGAACTCCAAGAAGAGCTAAACCCAAACATAAAACTACTGTTCAATCTCAGCCTTACTACAGGATATGTACCCAAAGAGTGGCGTACAGCAACAGTGGTCCCTCTCCACAAAGGTGGTGCCTAAACGGATTCTGGAACTATCGCCCCATAAGCTTGACTAGCTTGGTCTGCAAAGCTATGGAAAGCGATCATCATGGACCTCATAAATAAAGATATTGGGGACCTACAGACACTGGATCCTACTGCAGTTCGGCTTTGGGGGCAGATCCTGCCTCTTAAACCTGGTCGATTTCTTTGAAACAGTCACCAAGAGCCATTGACGAGGGAAGGTGGTCCACAGAGCCTACCTGGACCTTGCAAAAAGCCTTCGATACAATACCCCACTCGGGCATTATAGATAAGCTCACCAGCTTAAATATAAACCCCTATGTCACTAGATGGGTTGCAAACTGGCTCAAGGACAGAACCCACATGGTTAGAATTGCTGGAGCTATGTCAGACTCCAAACCAGTTACAAGTGGTGTCCCACAAGGCTCAGTCCTGGGACCTCTCTTGTTCGGTATATATTTCTCGGGAGGTACAGGCTAACACCCGGAAGGACTGTGGCTGACCAAGTTATGAATGACTGCAAACTGGGTGCCATAATAGACTCTCCAGCCGACACAAGCATCCTACAAAAGGGCCTCATAGAAACAGACAACTGGTGCCAGAGCCATGGCCTCAAGCTAAGCCAAAAAGTGTATAGTCATCCTTTGGCAAAACAAAGTGCCCACAAATTACCACATAGGTGGTAATCCATTAAATCTGAAGAAGTAATTAGGGACCTGGGGACCCAAGTTGATAGCAATCTCTCATTTGACAACCACGTGGCCAAAGTGGTTAGAAAAACATTTTATATAGCCCACCTAATCATGAAGGGATTCACATCTAGATCAGGGAAGGTCATCGTGCCTCTTTACTCATCCCTCATCAGGACCATAATTGAGTACAATGCCCCTTTTGGGATGTACCTTACCAGACACCTGCAGCAACTGGAAAGACCCCAAAAGTACCTCACCAAGAGGATCAAAGGGCTCAAACAGATGCCATATGCTGCCCGGTTAAAGAAACTCCAGGTCTACTCAGTGGCATACCGCCTGCTCAGAGGCGATCTGTGCCTGACATACAAAGCCATGTCCAACCCGGAATTAATGGACATGCTGCACCTCAGAAAATCCAAATCCCACTGAGCTCTGGCAGCTCGAGAGACTTGAACCTCAGCACTGAAATAAATAGGACATGCTGGAGGGACAGATTCATAACCCAGAGGCTCCCTTCACTCTGGAATAAAATCCCAGTCCAGGTTAGGCAGAGTCCCTCATTGACTCTCTTCAAGAGGAATCTTGATGAGTGGATGGGAGATAGTAGGTTTACCCCGGGTATCACTTCTGTGTCACTGTTAGACAGAGGCACAGTATACTAACCTCGAAAAAGGGCATAGCAAAATTCATTTAAAATGGGTGGCGAAAGCCAAACACACTCTGGCTAGGCTTATAAATGCCTTAGGGCAGATAGCCTAGTATGAACCTATGAACCTATTAAAGATTATGGTTTTCTCTTCCACAGAGCTCTCTACCTACGTTTTTAATCCAAACTCAGTTCACACCCTCCCTATTCAAGTACTTGGGTTATCTACCTTTCTACTTTAAAACAATCACTAGAAATTAAGATTATGGTAGACTAAATAAGATAGTTACAGGCAGTTTTCTTTCTCTAAGCCAAAAATATTAAACCTGGCAGGGTATCTTCTGTGGAAACCACATACCTTTGACTCTTGCATCTAGAATTGATACAGTTCCTCTTTGTTTTAAGCATGGTCACAGTATTCCTTTTTCCAATATCCCTACTCCTTCATCTGCATCAGATTAATAGCCCAGTTGCTAACAGTTGCCCTCTCTCAGAAATTCTTTTAAAAAGTATATAAAATCAAATCCTTAAATATATCAACAAATTTGACATAATGGACAAACAAAATTGATTCCATCCTAACTGTAATATTCTGAAGGCATTATGGTGCCTTATGAACTGAATATTCAATAATATGGACAATGCCTTGTTCACCTACACTATCCTCCTTGACAAAGTATACATTTAAAACTATAGATAACTTTCTGCAACTACAGAAATTTTCCTTTTGTGGCTTCTCGATCAAAATAAACATCTTTCAAAAAAAAATACCTAATTGATAGAATATATACAATTATAAATGACAACATACAATCAAAAACAGGAATTATATCTTCAGGTGTTCCCTACAGATCACTACTTGGGCTAGTGTTAATTCATAATTAGTGAACGATTACTTCCTTCGGTATGCTGATGACACAGTCATCACCAAACTAGGAACAAGCACAAACTCAATATCATGGTCTCTTCAGGAGGACTTAATGCTACTATTGAACTGGCTAACTAATAACAGAGTAATAAAATAAAACATATGTAGTATATGCAGCGTTGCGATTACTCTCCAATTTTGGGAAAAAAGACAAATCAGTTAAGTGTTTCAGTGGTGCGAGACCCAACCTTAACAATAGTTAAGCACCCTCTGCTTAGGTTGTTAAAGTTGGGTTTAGCGCTATACTGTAAAAAATCATCCAGCACGGACCAGGAAGTGACAGTGTCAGAATAAAAGAGTTGGTTTTGCCTGCTGTTCATACTGATAAGGTGCCCCTTCCTCTCACAAACATAGAAAGCAACTAAAATAACAGGATGTGTATTTGCTTGCATTTTCTCTGAAGGATTAGAACTCTGAAACTTAAATGTATGTCACTATTCAGTGACTTCAATTCACCCTGATTAGTCTGAAAACCATGGACTTTATGAGGAGTGACCAAACAAATGAGGCACACATTTGGACATGCTAATAAAGTGTGAACAGTTGAGAGGCGTGGAAGGTGAGAGTAAATATAAGGGACTGTGTGTATGTGTAACATTGCATTTCTGACATCACTCCCTAAGAGCTTATGGTTTTGAAAGCCAGAAAAACACATAGCATTTTTCCCCTGTAATTACTAGTACTTATAAAGCTCTGTGCACTACAAATAATTATGATTGGGTCTCCAATCATAACATGTTCTCAACATGAATCCAAGTTTAAACTCTCAAGCTTCGTTCTACAGTTGATTTTCTTGGCATCCACGTCTTGAACACATAATAAATGGGTTATAATTGGTGACCTAATCATAATCCTCTATGTTGTACACTGCAAGCCACAATTATACAAAACTGGAAAAAAGACAGGCGTATTAAGCACCTTTTTGAATCAGAGTGTTTGGAATAATGAAATATTGAGGTCCAGAGTTTGAATTAAGGCCATGAATCATACAAACTGCGGGTGTTTAAACAGGATACTGAAAAAAAGTGCTTAATATGCTTTGGTTAAGTATCTCTAGGGGCTGCTAAGCTTCAGTCTCATGTTACAACATAACAGTAGCCACTGCCTGCCACCACAGAACATCAGCATAAGCTAAAATAGTTTTTAAAGCTGTCAGACATTTTAATCTGCCATCATTTTAAACAAAAATATGGCAAGAGAGAAGTGTGTCACTGCTTTTAAAGCCATTATTTCCTCAAAAAGACACAGCAATTTTGCCCACTGTCTGTGTTGCTGTCTTAAGTGTTTTGCGACTTTCAAAGCCAAAGAACACTTCATGTTCCTATACATTTTTTTCTTTAACTGGTGGAACATGGGGCAGATAAAGCTCCATGAACAATAAAGGTCTCTCTGACCATCTTGTTATCCATGTTGAGATGCACATGGGGTCAAGGTGTTACTTCAACAACGACAATCATCAAAAGCCAAGGTTCACACGCATACCTCCCAAATGTCCCTGATATTTGGGGATGTCCCTGACTATGACTCAAAGTGCAGCTCTGTCCCTCTCCATCCTTCTGAATAACACTAGGAGAAAAGTGGTGAATTGCACTTCAGTAATTAGAGGTATGGACTACCTTAACTTAGGCAAATGTATTCACATTCCTGTATTCTGTCACTGTTACATATTAACAATATTAACATAGGAAATGTGTTCTTGATTGTCACTGATTATGTTGAGATGCATCCCTGATTGGTTGACAGCTATGTTCCAAAAGTAATGGTGAACTCATACAGCTATACTGACATAGCTATACTTTTTCCAGAAAATTTTGGGATAACAGACTTATTCATAGTAACCTGACAAATAAACACTACAAGCGTACAAATGTACAAACTAACTGTATTCATGAACAAGCAGGTATTTCTACAATCAGTTTCAAAATGTTAACACAGACATTTCAAAATGCAATCTAAATTACCCCATACATGAATATGAATCCACATGTATCAATGACAGATGTATGTTGGCCTCTTGCTTAACAGGTTGATCTAATAAGAGACAGTACAATACCTTCCCTATAACAAACTACTGCTGCATGTCTCCATATTTCTGTGGGTAATGGAGGAATACGTATCCATCCAATACATCCAATGCCTAAATGTTTAAGGCCTTCATGCTCCACACATAACTGAGATCTGTAACAGCCAGACTGCATTACATAGTCCCACATCTGGTAGACATGCCAACATGCAGTGCTCTTTCATTTGCGACCATGTGTACAACAAATAAGAAGTTATGTACTCACCATAATGTTTCATGTCTGTTGTCCATCTCACCTTCATTATTTGCTGGTTGGGTTTGGAACCAAGAATCAGTTTTGACTCGGCCTTATACAAAAGCTCAAGAGCTTCTACCGGCTCGTGGCTATACCCTATCCTATGATGCTCAGGGAAGACTACCCAGATCTTGTTTGCAGATGCCATAAAAAGTATACAGTAGTATATAACCACATCATAGAAGAGACCAAGAAGGGAGTCAGAGATATAGTAACCAATCTTAATAAGAATCACTCGATCCTCCAGGAGCTAAGGCGGGGGAAGGAGGGTGGAACGCAAGAATTAAGGCAAGATGGACAACAAACATGGGATGTTATGGTGAGTACATAACTTCTTAATGTTATGTTGCCATATCTCGCCTTCATTCTTTGCTGGTTGGGACAGCATCCCTAGCACCTTCTTTCTTGGGTGGTTCAATGGAGAAAACTCTTCAGAACAGTAGATCCAAAGTAGGCCCTGTTCCTGGAGGCCAAATCGACTTTGTAATGAGTGATAAAGGTATGGGGCTTTACCTTTGTTGCTGCTGCACAAATGGAATCCATAGGTAGCCTCGCTTGAAAAGCATATGAGGTAGACATAGCTCTTGTGGAATGGCCTTTCACTTTCCCTGGAAGTTCTCTGTTCTGAGATCTATATGTGTAAATTATACAGTCTGTAAGCCATTTGGAAAGTGTGACTTCTGATATTTAGGCTCCTTTCTTTTTGTCTGAAAAGGATACAAACAACTGGTCCGATTTTATGAAGTCCTTTGTTCTATGCAGGTAAAAATGTAACTGTCTATGCACGTCTAAATGATGTAATTTATACTCTGCCTTGTTGCCATAGTTTGGGAAAAAGACGGGTAAATCAATGGATTGATTTAAATTGCCTTCTGAACGCACTTTTGGTAAAAAAGAGGGACTGGTCTGTAAGGAAACTCTATCTTTATGAAAGGTCAAGTAAGGAGGACGTATTGACAAAGCTTGAAGTTCAGTCACTTGTCTAGCGGAAATAACAGCCACAAATAGTGCTGTCTTCCATGATAAGAACTTCACATCACAAGACGATGCGGGTTTAAATGGAGGAAGAAGCAACGTAGACAGAACAAAATTTAGGTCCCATGATGCTGGAGATTCCTTTACTGGAGGCCTCAGTAAAAAAAAGTACCCTTCAAGAAAGCCTTGCAAAGCCTGTGGGACATGATTCTTAGACCCATTTCCCCGATATGATAGACATAACAGCTAATCGAATACTAGCTGTCACTGTGCCTTCATTAAAAAGCTTAGCCAGAAAGTTTAATATGGCTGTTATGGGGGCAGTAAAGGGATCAATTTGATTTTACAAGCCCAACATGAAAATCTTTTCCCACTTGCTAGAATATAACTTTCTGGTTGAAGGCTTATGAGACAAAATCAATATATGTTTTACTGCAGGAGAAATATCAAGTAGCCTGGCTATTTGTGGAACTGGAGCAGCCAAGCTGTCAACATGAGGGTTTGAACAGATGGATGGAGCGACCCTGATGGATGGGTCAGGAGATCTGGAACTGGGTCCAGAATCCACAGCTCCTCCAGAAAATGGGGCCTTAGAAAGGGAAACCAAGAGGTGCAAAATGGCCGCTGTTCTGTGAACACTGCTATCACCTAGCTCTCTGATATACCCTGGATTAAAACAAACCCAGAAGGCAACGCAGAATTAATAATACAGAAATAACTATAGGTATTTACTGCTAATATCATCCAGCAAACAAAAGAAGAAGAAAAGGTGACAGATTCAGCTCAGAAACAGCAGGATTGACTAAGATTTCTGAATAACAGCTTAAACCATGTGCTACTAAGGCCCTGCATCTGACTAAAAGATTGGTAAAACACTATACAGCAAGATGTCAAAAGAGGAAAATAATATGGAAACAACAACAACTAAAACCAAATTCTCAGTACTAGCCTCATCTGAGAAAGACACAACTTCAAAAAGACAAAAGAAAACTAAACAAACTGACAACTCTAAAACTTCAAATAAATCCAAGAGAGACCTGCCAGCTAATCTGGAAGACATAAAAAATGCCTGATTACCAATCCAGCAAGCAACAAAGGACTTATCATTACAATTTCAAACCTTTTTTGACTCATTCAGCTAAATAATATCCAGAATGGAAAAAGTGGAGTCCAAAATAATAGAAAATGAAATAAAAATAGACTCCATTTCTCAAAGAACTGATGCCCATGACAAAGAAATACAAAACTTACAAGCAAAAATAACAGACCTAGAAGCAAGATCTAGAAGGAACAATATCATCATCAGAGGAATACCTGAAACTGTACCTCATAACAATCTAATACCAACAATCAAGCAAATAATAAATTCTCTGCTAGAGGAACCTAAAGAAATACAGCAAATAACAATGGAGAGAGCCAACAGAGCCCTGAGGGAAATGCAAACACAACTGAAACCAAGACCTGTCTATTTTAAAATATTAAACTACCAAGATTTAAATAAAAATCATACTGGCAGCAAAGAAAAAAGGCACACTCACCTGGAATAATAATAAAATCTCCTTTGCTCAAGACCTCCCAATACAAATAAGACAAGCAAGACAATTACTATCTCCATACTGCAGGTTCCTAATAGGAAAAAAAATCAAATTCCAGATGAAATATCCAAATCAGTTAATCTTCTATATCAAAGAAGTTAAATACATGGTCGCTAACCCCAAAGAGGCAAAAGAGACATTCCTGGCCGTTTTCAAGCAAATTCTACTTTCAGAAATGAAATAAATCCACAAAAACCGATAAACGACCCTTGGGTGAAGAAACAAGCCCATTCACGAGCACTCTAGCTGGGATCCAACTCTGAAAGCTTCCCCTTGCTGTCTAGGCCCTTAAATCCATGGTGTGACCATGAGGAACACAGGAAAAGGAAGTACAGCCTGGGTAGGAACCAAAAATCAACTGCCATTTCCGATTCGCGAATATAGAAAGGAACCTCCTCCTGGGACATTGGTCTGCAAAATCGGTCCCCCTACGATTTTGAGGGCTCCATTAAGATGACCAGTCAGACAAAATGGATCTCAGCAAGCTCCAAAAGATTTTACTGCTTGAAAAACGAAAATTGATCTGCACCAGCTAAAAGAAGAAAGCTGCACCATATATGTCAACCAACCTGCAAGCAAAACCTTGAAGAAATAAGGTACTGTTGAACTGAACCATTCACTAAAACAGTACACCCGGTACTGTGAAGGTGAATGAAAATCCAGCCTTAAATAATAGGCAAGAAATAAACTGTCAGAAACAGACTAGCTCATAGATTTATACTGGGGAAAAAAAAGGAAAAAAAATGTTAAATGTTTTATGTAAATACTAGAAATGTGTTAAAAGATCCTGGAGAGAAGTAATCTCATGAAAATAGTAAAATAACCTAACAATCTTGGGATAATGTAAATATAGCCTTAATATGCTAACCATAGCAGAAGGACTGTTTGGCTAAGCTGTCCCCCCCTAATGTATATACTTCCTACCCCTGATAAATAGGTGTCAAGTATATATTTTATAACCCACACAGATTAATGTGGAAAAACATTACAGGCACCAAAGAAGGCCAAAATCTGAATAAATAAAGGGGAGGAAAAAGAAGTCAAATGAAAGATTGATTGTTTAACAATATTACTATGGTACATATATTGCTATAATTTACTGAGAAATGTATATTAATATGCTGTTTTAAAAAAATACTATTAAAAAGAATTAGTCACAAGACAAAAACAATACATGCTGTACCTTAAATGCAATACCATAATTGTATAAATAGTATGTTGGAAGAGGCTAGGGACATTAAGTAGTAGTGTTTGTTGATGGAACTAGTATGTTTAGCTTTGTCCTCATTGTATATAGTAACACAGGGGGGGATACTATGGGTTAAATCTATATCTAAAAAGAAAACACATTCCAAGATTACACATAAAGGTAAACCATATAACGAACCTTCATCCCCCCCCCCTGATTATTCCTGGTCCAGGGATATAGTGGTTAGACACAGAGTAGGGTTGGGGATAAATAGACACTTTCCTAAACCATCACACAGTAACACATACAAAGATAACAAAACAAAACTAATATACATGACATATCTAAGGAATATACCTAATGAATAAATGTGGGAAATAGAATCATGTAAAGTTAAAGGGCTCCAAAACAAGAAGAAAAGAAAACTATTCTTACACTTTACATTAAAAACCATAGCCAACCTCATACTAATACAAGAAACACACTTGACTGCAGAGCAATGGGCAGAAATTAGCAGAAAGAAATGGATAAGTCAAATCATAGCTTCAGAGGGGAAAACAAACAGTGCTGGGGTGACCATAATAATTAAAAAAACAATTTAAGGAAAAAATACTTAAAACCAAAGCTGACAAGTAGGGAGAATGGTGTTACGTAACATTTACTAGTCCTACAATACCAAAACCTATAACGGTACTTAATGTTTACGCACCTTGTAATAACCAACAACCCATTACGGGTCAGGTGACTCCGACTTCCATGGGGTGACGATAATACCCCCTATTACGGGTCAGCCCGACCCTGACTTTCACGGGGTGATGATAATTCTCCCCATTATGGGTCAGCCCAACCCCGAATTTCACAGGGTGACGATAATACCACCCCATTACGGGTCAGCCCGACCCCGACTTTCACAGGGTGATGATAGTACTCTCCCATTATGGGTCAGCCTGAACCAGACATTCACGGGGTGATAATACCCCCCCATTACGGGTCAGCCCGACCCTGACTTTCACTGGGTGACGATAATACCCCCATTATGGGTCAGCCCGACCCCGACTTTCATGGGGTGATGATAATACCCCCATTACGGGTCAGCCTGACCCCGACTTTTACAGGGTGACGATAATACCCCCATTACGGGTCAGCCCAACCCCGACTTTCACGGGGTGATGATAATACTCCCATTACCGGTCAGCCAGACCCCAACTTTTACAAGGTGATGATAATACCCCCATTACGGGTCAGCCTGACCCCAACTTTCATAGCGTGATAATACCCCCCCATTATGGGTCAGCCCAACCCAGACTTTCACAGGGTGACGATAATACCCCCCATTATGGGTCAGCCTGACGCCGACTTTCACGGGGTGATGATAATACCCCCCATTATGGGTCAGCCCAACACTGACTTTCACGGGGTGACAATAATACCCCACATTATGGGTCAGCCCGACACCGACGTTCACAGGGTGATGATAATGCCCTACCCCCCATTACGGGACAGCATGACCCCGACTTTCACAGGGTGATGATAATACCCCCCATTACGGGACAGCCCGACATAGACTTTCACGGAGTGACGATAATACCCCTCCATTACGGGACAGCCTGACCCCGACTTTCACGGGTTGAAGATAATACCCTCCATTACGGGACAGCCCGACCCAGACTTTCACGGGGTGACGATAATACCCCCATTACAGGTCAGCCCGACCTCGACTTTCACAGGGTGATGATAATACCACCCCATTACGGGTCAACCCAACCCAGACTTTCACAGGGTGATTATAATACTCCATTACGGGTCAGCCTGACCCCGACTTTCACAGGGTGACGATAATACCCCCCATTATGGGTCAGCCCAACCCCGACTTTCATGGGGTGATGATAATACCCTCCATTATGGGTCAGCCCGACCCCGACTTTCACGGGGTGACGATAATAGCCCCATTACGGGTCAGCTGGACCCCGACTTTCACGGGGTGACGATAATACCCTCCCATTACAGGTCAGCCCGACCCGACTTTCACGGGGTGATGATAATACCCCCCATTACGGGTCAGCCTGACCCCGACTTTCACGGGGTGACGATAATACCCCCCATTACTGGTCAGCCTGACCCTGACTTTCACAGGGTGATGATAATACCCCCCATTATGGGTCAGCCTGACCCCGACTTTCACGAGGTGATGATAATACCCCCATTATGGGTCAGCCCGACCCCGACTTTCACGGGGTGATGATAATACCCCCCCATTATGGGTCAGCCCGACCCAGACTTTCACTGGGCGACACTAATACTCCCTATTACAGGTCAGCCCAACCCCAACTTTCACAGGGTGACGATAATACCCCCCATTATGGGTCAGCCCGACGCTGACTTTCACAGGGTGACAATAATACCCCCATTATGGGTCAGCCCGACCCCGACTTTCACAGGGTGACAATAATACCCCCACATTATGGGTCAGCCCAACCCCGACTTTCATGGGGTAAAGATAATACCCCCCCATTACGGGACAGCATGACCCCGACTTTCACAGGGTGATGATAATACCCCCCATTACGGGACAGCCTGACATAGACTTTCACGGAGTGACGATAATACCCCTCCATTACGGGACAGCCTGACCCCGACTTTCACGGGTTGAAGATAATACCCTCCATTACGGGACAGCCCGACCCAGACTTTCATGGGGTGATGATAATACCCCCATTACAGGTCAGCCCGACCTCGACTTTCACGGGGTGACGATAATACCCCATTATGGGTCAGCCCAACCCAGACTTTCATGGGGTGATGATAATACCCCCCATTACAGGTCAACCTGACCCTGACCTTCACAGGGTGATGATAATACCCCCCCATTATGGGTCAGCCTAACCCCGACTATCAAGGGGTGATGATAATACTCCCATTATGGGTCAACCTGACTTTCACGGGGTGATGATAATACCCCCCATTATGGGTCAGCCCGACCCTGACTTTCATGGGGTGATAAAACTTCCATTACGGGTCAGCCCAACCCTGACTTTTCATGGGGTGATGATAATACCTCCCATGATGGGTCAGCCCGACCCGACTTTCATGGGGTGATGATAATACCTCCCATTACGGGTCAGCCCGACCCTGACTTTCACAGAGTGATGATAATACCCCCATTACGGGTCATCCCGACCCCGACTTTCAAGGGGTGATGATAATACCCCCCCATTATGGGTCAGCCCGATCCCGTCTTTCATGGGGTGATGATAATACCCCCATTATGGGTCAGCCTAACCCCAACTTTCATGGGGTGATGATAATACCCCCTTTACGGGTCAGCCCAACCCCGGCTTTCACTGGGTGACGATAAAACCCCCCATTATGGGTCAGCCCGACAGCGACTTTCACAGGGTGATGATAATGCCCCACATTATGGGTCAGCCCGACCCAGACTTTCATGGGGTGAAGATAATACCCCCATTATGGGACAGCCTGACCCCGACTTTCACGGAGTGACGATAATACCCCCCATTACGAGACAGCCCGACCCCAACTTTCACAGGGTGAAGATAATACCCCTCCATTACGGGACAGCCCAACTTTCACGAGGTGATGATAATACCCCCCCATTATGGGTCAGCCCAACCCAGACTTTCACGGGGTGACAATAATACCCCCCATTACGGGTCAGCCCGACCTCGACTTTCACAGGGTGACGATAATACCCCCATTATGGGTCAGCCCGACCCCGACTTTCACGAGGTGATGATAATACCCCCCATTATGGGTCAGCCCAACCCCGACTTTCATGGGGTGACGATAATAACCCCATTATGGGTTAGCCCGACTTTCACGGGGTGACGATAATACACCCCATTATGGGTCAGCCTGAACCTGACTTTCACGGCGTGACGATAATACCCTCCTATTACGGGTCAGCCTGACCCCAACTTTCACCGGGTGATGATAATACCCCCCCATTATGGGTCAGACCGACCCAGACTTTCACGGTGTGATGATAATACCCTCACATTATGGGTCAGCCCAACCCTGACTTTCATGGGGTGATGATAATACCCCCCATTATAGGTCAGCCCGACCCCAACTTTCAGGGGTTAACAATCATACCCCCCATTACGGGTAAGCCTGACCCCGACTTTCACAGGTTGGTAATACCCCCATTACGTGTCAGGTGACCCCAACTTTCATGGGGTGACGATAATATCCCCATTATGGGTACCCGACCCCGACTTTCATGGGGTGATAATACCCCCTTATTACGGGTCAGCCTGACCCCGACTTCCACGGGGTGACTAAAGTACCCCCCCATTATGGGTCAGCCTGACCCTGACTTTCATGGGGTGATAACACCCCCATTATGGGTCAGCCCGACCCCGACTTTCACGGCATGACGATAATGCCCCCCATTATGGGTCAGCCCGACCCCAACTTTTACAGGGTGATGATAATACCCCTTCATTATGGGTCATCCCGACCCCGACTTTCATGGGGTAATACCCCCATGACAGGTCAGCCTGACCCCGACTTTCATGGGGTGATGATACCCCCCATTATGGGTCAGCCCGACCCTGACAAGAGATGACGATAATACCTCCCATTATGGGTCAGTCTGACCCCAACTTTCACGGGGTGATGATAATACCCCCCATTATGGGTCAGCTTCACCCCGTCTTTCACACGGTGATGATAATACCCCCCCATTATGGGTCAGCCTGACCCCGTCTTTCACAGGGTGATGATAATACCCCCCATTACGGGTCAGCTTGACACCGACTTTCACAGGGTGATGATAATACACCCACATTACGGGTCAGCCCAACCCCAACTTTCACGGGGTGAAGATAATATGCCCTCCATTACGGGTCAGCTCGACCATGACTTTCACAGCGTGACGATAATACCCCCGATTACGGGTCAGCCCGACCCCGACTTTCAAGGGGTGAAAATAATACCCCGCATTATGGGACAGCCCGACCCCGACTTTCATGGAGTGATGATAGTACCCTTCCATTACGGTTCAGCCCGATGCCGACTTTCACGGGGTGATGATAATACCCCCCATTATGGGACAGCCTGACCCTGACTTTCACTGGGTTATGATAATACCCTTCATTACGAGTCAGGTGACCCCGACTTTCACGCGGTGACTATAATGCCCCCATTATTGGTCAACCCAACCCCGATTTTCATGGGGTGATGCTAATACCCCCATTATGGGTCAGCCTGACCCCGACTTTCATGGGGTGACGATAGTACCCCCCATTATGGGTCAGCCCGACCCTGACTTTCACGAGGTGATGATAATACCCCCCCCATTATGGGTAAGCCGGACGCCGACTTTCACGTGGTGACGATCATACCCCCCATTACAGGTCAGCCCTATGCCGACTTTCACAGAGTGATGATCATACCCCCCATTACGGTTCAGCCTGACGCCGACTTTCACAGGATGACGATAATACCCCCACCATTATGGGTCAGCACAACCCTGACTTTCACTGGGTGATGATAATACCCCCCAATTACGGGTCAGCCCGATCCTGACGTTCACGGGGTGATGATAATACCCCCTATTACGGGTCAGCCTGACCCCGACTTTCACGGGGTGATAATACCCCCATTACGTGTCAGCCCAACCCCGACTTTTAAGGGGTGATAATACCCCCATTACAGGTCAGCCCGACCCGACTTTCACGGGGTGACGATAATACCCCCCATTATGGGTCAGCCTGATGCTGACTTTCACAGGGTGATGATAATACCCCCATTACAGGTCAGCCCGACCCCGACTTTCATGGGGTGATGATAATACCCCCATTGCTGGTCAGCCTGAACCTGACTGTCATGGGGTGATGATAACACCCCCATTATGGGTGAGCCCAACCCAGAGTTTCATGGGGGTGATGATAATACCCCCCCATTACAGGTCAGCCTGACCCCGACTTTCACGGTGTGATGATAATACCCCCCATTACAGGTCAGCCTGACCCTGACTTTCACGGGGTGATGATAATATCCCCATTACAGTTCAGACCGACCCCGACTTTCACGGGGTGACGATAATACCCACATTACGGTTCAGACCGACCCCGACTTTCACGGGGTGATGATAATACCCCCCATTAAAGGTCAGCCCGACCCCGACTTTTACGGGGTGACGATACCCCCCATTAAGGGTCAGCCCAACCCTGACTTTCAGGGGTTAACAATCATACCCCCCATTACGGGTAAGCCTGACCCGGACTTTCACGGGGTGATAATACCCCCATTACAGGACAGGTGACCCCGACTTTCATGGGGTGACGATAATACCCCACATTATGGGTACCCAACCCCGACTTTCATGGGGTGATAATACCCCCCATTACAGGTCAGCCTGACCCCAACTTCCACGGGGTGACTATAATACCCCCCCATTATAGGTCAGCCCGACCCTGACTTTCATGGGGTGACGATAATACCCCCCATTATGGGTCAGCCTGACCCCGACTTTCACGGGGTGATAATACCCCCCATTATGGGTCAGCCTGACCCCAACTTTCATGGGGTGATAATACCCCCCATTATGGGTCAGCCCGACCCTGACTTTCACAGGGTGATGATAATACCCCCCATTATGGGTCAGCCCGACCCCGACTTTCATGAGGTAATACCCCCATTACAGGTCAGCCCGACCCCGACTTTCATGGGGTGATGATACCCCCCATTATGGGTCAACCCGACCCCAAGGGATGACGATAATACCTCCCATTACGGGTCAGCCTGACCCCGACTTTCACGGGGTGACGATAATACCCCCCATTATGGGTCAGCTTGACCCCGACTTTCACAGGGTGATGATAATACCCCCCATTATGGGTCAGCCTGACCCCGTCTTTCACAGGGTGATAATACCCCCCATTACGGGTCAGCTTGACCCCGACTTTCACAGGGTGATGATAATACCCCCACATTATGGGTCAGCCCAACCCCGACTTTCACGGGGTGAAAATAATACCCCGCATTACAGGACAGTCCGACCACGACTTTCACCGGGTGATAATACCCCCCATTATGGGTCAGCCCGACCCCGACTTTCACAGGGTGACAATACCCCCATTACGGGTCAACCCAACCCCGACTTTCACGGGGTGACAATAATACCCCATTACAGGTCAGCCCAACCCCAACTTTCACGGGGTCATGATATTACCCCCTATTAAAGGTCAGCCCGACCCTGACTTTCATGGGGTGATGATAATACCCTTCCATTACGGTTCAGCCCGACGCCGACTTTCACGGGGTGGCTATAATACCCACCATTATGGGTCAGCCCGAAACTGACTTTCACAGGGTGATGATAATACCTCCCATTACGAGTCAGGTGACCCAGACTTTCACGGGGTGACGATAATACCCCCTGTTATGGGTCAACCCAACCCCGATTTTCATGGGGTGATGATAATACCCCCATTATGGGTCAGCCTGACCCCGACTTTCATGGGGTGACGATAGTATCCCCATTACGGGTCAGCTCGACCCTGACTTTCACGAGGTGATGATAATACCCCCCATTATGGGTAAGCCCGACGCCGACTTTCACGGGGTGACGATCATACCCCCCATTACAGGTCAGCGCTATGCCGACTTTCACAGGGTGATGATCATACCCCCCATTACAGTTCAGCCTGACGCCGACTTTCACGGGATGACGATAATACCTCCCCTTTACGGGTCAGCCCGACCCTGACTTTCACTGGGTGATGATAATACCCTCCCATTAAGGGTCAGCCCGACCCTGACTTTCACGGGGTGATGATAATACCCACCATTATGGGTCAGCCTGACCCCAACTTTCACGGGGTGATGATAATACCCCATTACGTGTCAGCCCAACCCCAACTTTTAAGGGGTGATGATAATACCCCCCTATTACAGGTCAGCCCGACTCGACTTTCACGGGCTGACGATAATACCCCCCATTATGGGTCAGCCTGATGCTGACTTTCACAGGGTGATGATAATACCCCCATTACGGGTCAGCCCGACTTTCACGGGGTGACGATAATACCCCCATTTCTGGTCAGCCCGAACCTGACTGTCACGGGGTGATGATAATACCCCCATTATGGGTTAGCCCAACCCAGAGTTCCACAGGGGTGACGATAATACCCCCATTACAGGTCAGCCTGACCCCGACTTTCACGGGGTGACGATAATACCCCCCATTACGGGTCAGCCCAACCCCAACTTTCATGGGGTGATGATAATACCCCAATTACGGGTCAGCCCGACCCCGACTTTCATGGGGTGATGATAATACCCCATTAAGGGTCAGCCCGACCCTGACTTTCACTGGGTGGCGATAATACCCCCATTACGGGTCAGCCCGACCCTGACTTTCCCGAGGCAACGATAATACCCATTTCTGGTCACCCAGACATTCACGGGGTGACAATACCCCCCATTAGGGGACAGCCCGACCCCGACTTTCACAGGGTGATGATAATACCCCCCTTTATGGGTCAGCCCGACCCCGACTTTCATGGGGTGATAATACCCCATTACGGTTCAGTCCAACTCAGTCTTTCATGGGGTGACGATAATTCCCCCATTATGGGTCAGCCCGATTCCGACCTTCTCGGGGTGATAATTCCCCTCATTATGGGTCAGCCCATCACCGACTTTGATCGGGTGATAATACCCCCCATTATGGGTCAAGTGACCCCGACTTTCACGGGGTGACGATAATACCTCCCCATTACGGGTCAGCCTGACCCCGACTTTCACGGGGTAACAATAATACCCACCCATTATGGGTCAGCCCAACCCCGACTTTCATGGGGTGATGATAGTACCCCCATTACGGGTCAGCCCGACCCTGACTTTTACGGGGTGATGATAATACCTTCCTATTACAGGTCAGCCCGACGCCGACTTTCACGGGGTGGCGATCATACCCCCCATTACGGGTCAGCCCGACACCGACTTTTACGGGGTGACGATCATGCCCCCATTACAGATCAGCCCGACCCTGACTTTCACAGGGTGACGATAATACCCCCCATTATGGGTCAGCCTGATCCCGACTTTCACGGGGTGACGATAATACCCCCCATTTCTGGTCAGCCCGACCCCGACATTCACGGGTGACGATAATACCCCCCATTACGGGTCAGCCCGACCCGACTTTCACAGGGTGATGATAATACCCCCATTACGAGTCAGCCTGACCCTGACTTTCACGGGGTGACAATAATACCCCCATTACGGGTCAGCCCGACCCCAACTTTCACTGGGTGACAATAATACCCCCCATTATGGGTCAGCCCGACCCCGACTTTCACGGGGTGATGATAATACCCCCATTACGGGTCAGCCCAATGTCGACTTTTACGGGGTGATGACCATACCCCCCATTACGGGTCAGCCCGACCCCGACTTTCACAGGGTGACATTATACTCAACCTTAAACCAATTTAAAGATCACTACCTAGTGATTGGAGGTGACTGGAAAACATATTAAAACCCAGAAAAGGATAAATCTAATCTGACCAAATCACATAATAAACGAGCCACATTAGCCCTTAATGAACTCAAACAAGATTTCAAACTATATGACCCTTTTAAATATGGGAACAGTGAAGATAAAACAGGGAAATTCACATTCTATTCGCAATGCCACAAAATGGGTCAAGGACAGACTTCTTCTTAATCTCTGACATATTCATTAATATGGATCCAACAATAACTTTTAGTTATGTACTTACCATAACTTTAGATGTTTGGGATCCATCTCGCCTACATTCTGTACTGATGGGTTCGGAGCCGATCCTCGGCTCCGACTCGGCACGCTATACTATAGAGCAAAGTCTCTTATTGGCTGAGCTATTCTACATCCCAGGATGCACCACCACATCTTCCCCAGATCTTGTTTGTCCGCACACATGCACACATACATAGACTGTTGATATAATATTGCCAGGTGTTTCAAGGTGAAACGGCTAGACTTGAACCGTCCGGTCTCTTCTGATCTCCAAGGTAGGGGGAAGGAGGGTGGGTTATTAGGAATGTAGGCGAGATGGATCCCAAACATCTAAAGTTATGGTAAGTACATAACTAAAAGATGTTATGTGATCCTATCTCGCCTACATTCTGTACTGATGGGACAGCGTCCCTAGCACCTGATTCCTGGGTGGCTCACTGGAAAACACTCCTGAGAACTGTGGAACCGAAGGAAGCTCGCCCCCGAGATGCCACGTCCAATTTGTAATGAGAAATAAATGTGTGAGGAGAGGACCAGGTAGCCGCAGCACAAATGCCACTAATGGCAAGCTTAGAATGAAAGGCTGTCGAAGTAGCCATAGCCCTAGTAGAATGGGCTTTCACTGAGATTGTAAGTTGTTTATTAGAAAGGAAGTAAGTATGGCTGATACAGTCCCTGATCCACTTGGCAATAGTGACCTTCGTGACGGCTTTGACCAATTTATTGTCCGAAAAGGACACAAACAACTGATCTGTTTTCCGTGTTTGGTGCGTCCTATCTAAATAGAAATGCAATTGCCTGTGAACATCCAATGAGTGGAAGATGTATTCCGCTCTGTCTGAGTAGTTTGGGAAGAAGACTGGAAGTTCCAATGACTGTTGAAGACAAAAACTAGAACAAACTTTGGGAACAAAGGATGGATTAGGCCTGAGGGATACTCTATCCTTGTGAAAAACCAGATGCGGTGGTTTGACACATAGGGCTTGAAGTTCGAAACTCTTCTGGCTGATGTAATTGCCACCAAAAAGCAGTCTTCCAAGAAAGAAATTTCAAGTCACAAGTTGCTGCGGTTCAAAGGGGAAGAAGTCAAAGCACCTAATACGAAATTAAGATCCCACGGTGGAGGCGGGATGAGAAATCGGAGGTCGTAGCCCAGCACCTTTCATGAAGGCTTTACACAACTTATTGCTCATCAAAGGTGGGTCTGTACTTTCATGAAAATTAGAAATAGCTGCCAATTGAACCTTGATGGTAGAGACCGAAGAGCCTTGATTGAATAAAGAAGCTAAAAACTTCAAGACTTCTGACACCGGGGCAGTAATGGGATCTAATCCCCGGAGTTGGGCCCAAATAGCGAATCTCTTCCATTTGCTGTTATACATGTTTTTAGTCGAAGTCTTGTGGGCCGAGGACAAGATATGTATGACTTCCGAGTCTAAAACATAGTTCCTGACTATGGTCGGAAGAGGAGGAGCCAAGCTGCTAACCTCAACGAGTGAAGGGACTGATGAAGTTGTCCCGACTGGTGGATCAAGAGGTCTGGAACCTGGTCCAGGAACCATGGACCGTCCAGTGCATATTTCCGAAGAAAGGGCAGCCAGACTTGACGAGGCCAGTATGGGGCAACTAAAATCATCTTGCTCTGCAAGTGAATTGCCTTTTGGATCACCCTGGGAAGAAGGGGAACCGGTGGAAAGGCGTACAGTAGGCCGGTGGGCCAAACTTGGACTAGGGCGTCCTTGGGAAACTCCCCCGGAACTGGGGTGAGAGAGAAGAACTGTTGACATTTCGTGTTGAGAGGAGTTGCAAAGAGGTCGCAACAAGGAGTTCCCCATCTTCTGAAAATCTGAGTTGCCACTCTGTCATTCAGAGACCACTCGTGCGGGGAGAGAATAGTTCTGCTCAGTCTGTCGGCTATCACATTGGATCTCCCCGGAATGTGTGTTGCTACCAGAAAACGTTTGGTTGCAATCGCCCAATCCCATACTTTAATGGCCTCTCTGCAAAGGGGGTAGGACCTGGTCCCTCCCTGCTTGTTCAGGTACCAGACTACTGACATGTTGTCGGACTGAATGGCAATCATGCCCTGTGGGAGGTAACTGTGTAGGGCTTGTAGCGATAGAAGCACCGCCCTCATTTCCAGTATGTTGATGTGGAGGAAACTCTCGTCGGGGTGCCACTTGCCTTGGACTGACCTGCTCAGGTAATGTCCCCCCCACCCCGTCTGGGAGGCATCCGTAGTCAAAGTGGCCACTGGAGGTGGTGGAACAAAGGGTAGCCCCTGATCCAGGTTGGAGGAAAGAAGCCACCAACGGAGGTCCTGTTTGCACGTCTCCGTGATCAGAATGAGGTGACTGAGAGGAAGATCCTGATAAGACCACTGGACTGACAGGAGCCACTGGAGAATCCTTATATGCAATCTTGCTAAGGGAACTAGGAGAATGGTAGCCGACATGGAACCTAACAGTTGTAGGACCATTCTGGCTGGGGCTCGGCGTTTGAGGAGCAATGCTCGAACTTGAGACTGTAATATTTCTATCCTCTCTGTAGGAAGATAGACCCGCATTTGCTTTGAATCTATCTCTACTCCGATAAACCGTATGTGCTGAGATGGCAGCAACACAGACTTTGCCCAACTGAAGGTGATTCCTAGGGAGTTGCCCAGAGATATAGTGGCTGCTAGGTTCTGTAAGAGTAGACGCCTGGAGGTGGCAGTTAGGAGCCAGTCGTCTAGGTATGGAAACACCTGGAATCCTAGACTTCTCAGGTGAGCAGTCACCACCGCCAAACATTTGGTGAACACCCTGGGGGCTGTGGTGAGACCAAAGGGCAGTGCACGGAACTGGAAATGACTGTCTCCCAGGCTGAAGCGCAAGTGTCTCCTGGACGCCTGATCTATCAGGATGTGATAATAGGCATCCTTGAGATCTATGGAGCACATCCAAACACCTTCCTCCAGCAGCGGGAGAATGGATTGTAAGGTGACCATCCGGAACTTGGACTTCTTGACAGAACGGTTGAGTTTGCTGAGATCCAAGATGGGCCTCATGTCCCCGGTCTTTTTTGGCACCAAAAGAATCTTGAGTAAGTCCCTAATCTGGTCTGGTCTTCGGGGACCGGTTGGATGACTCTTTTTTGAAGCAGCTTTGAGATTTCGATGGCTGTGAGATCCCGTTGACTGGGTGGTGGGTCCGGGATTTTGGGGATGGTGGGGGGGGGCTGAGAAAAGGGGATGGTGTAACCTCCGGCAATGATTCGGAGCACCCATCGGTCCTGAGGGATATTCTCCCAGGCCTTCAGGTGCCTCGGCGACCCCGACTGGCTCTGGAGCAGCGCAGTCGGGCAATCCTTCAGGGATGCTGGAAGGTTGAGGAGCCACGAAAGGACTCTCGGTCTCCAGTGTTGCGGGGGCCTCTGCCGCCTCTGGGACGGCGTCTTCCTGAAACATTTCCCCCTCCTCTGCCTCTAGAAGGGGAATCATCCTGCTGTGAGGGGTAAGTCTTTTGAGATTTACGGAACCACATTTTCCCCCCTCTTCTAGCCTTGGGATAAGGCCAGAAGGGAGTGGAAAAGCATGCCCCTACGGCAGTCAAAGTCTTACCCTCTTGTTCACAGCGGGTCAAGGTGTCCTTTACCTTGGGTCCAAACAAGGAGGACCCATCAAAGGGAGCGTCGGCAAAGGAAGACTTGAAGGCCTCCGCAAAGTGGCACAGGTGGAGCCAGGCTTGTCTCCGTAGAGCAACACCTGTTCCCGCCGCTCTACTTGCCCCCTCGGCTGCATACGAAATGAGCCTCATGGATGAGTTCGATAATGATGATAAGGTAGCCAGCTGAGAGCTAACCGTCTGGGCCAACTGCTCAGGTAGGTTACCAGAGAGGGTATCTGAAAGTTCCTTGACCAGATCCCTCTGAAGTCTAGTGAAGTGCGTCAGATAATTCAGAGACCTTAAAGTAAAGGCTGCTGAAGTAAGGGTGCGCTTCCCGTACCGATCCATGCTCCTAGACTCTTTATTAGGAGGATGGACGGACGCCTCTGCCACATCTTGTTGGGTAGCAGATGCCACCACCAGGGCATCTACAGCCACACCTTTAGAGAGGAATTCCTTTTCAGGGGGGGGGGCTGAAAGAAATTTATTGGGGCAAGCTGGCACTGGTTCCACAGAATCCGGGTGCTCCCACGCCCTTCGAGAGATCAAATCTAGAAGCTCATCCAAGGGCGGAGACACCCAGGAGGCGGAGGGCTGAGCCCCGAAGGCCTTGAGGAATACCGACTCCTCAGTGGAAGGGGGTTTGGACTGCCAGTCGCCTCGTTGCTTCAGGATTTCTAAGATGTCCGCAAAGGAGACATCATCAGAGGACGACTTGGAGGACCCCTCCGCATCATCGAGGTCGGTGTCCGAGGTGAGAGACTCGTCCGGGGAGTCGACGTGCTTCCTCTTGCACTGTCTTTTCCTGGGAGGTTCCTCCGAAGAAGCCTCGGAAGGACCTCCAGGAAGGGGGGAACCCCCAGTGGGGGTGACCTCAGGCCCCAGGGCTCCGCTGTCTTGAGACAGGGGGACTACAAAGGAACCAGTCTCCATGCCAAGGGAAGGTGCCAGAGAGATGGTGGAGGTAGCCAAGGAAGATTTGGCTAAAGCACTCCTCATGGCCCTGAAGGCCGGACCCCCCCCCCCCCCGAGTCCTGGGAAGGTCCGACCCCCGAGGCCACAACAGTGGACGGCACTCCCGCAGCCGCGCGAGAGGAGGCTTGGAACCGAAAACATCGGTCCCGAGCGTCGCCCCGGGGCCGACCGAGGAGGTCCGTGTACCGAACTCTGATCCGAAGGTCGGGGTTGGAGTAAGGGTCGGAGCCGACCCAAAAACCTCCACCGGCTCCACCAGCACCGACTCCAACGGTGCCGAGGCTGTTGGAGGAGGAACCAAAACAACAGGGTGGACAATCGGCTCCGGAGCCGACTGGGCTGGAGCAGAGACCAACTTTTGGAAGACTGGAGACTGAAACAGCCTTTGAAGTACCCTGTCTATGTCCGAATCCGACATTCTCGAAGACCGAGAAGAGATCGAACGAGTTCGAGTCGACTTCTACACCGGTTCCGAAGGACTGGGGGACCGGCTCCGAATCGTTTCGATGAATATCGGTGCCGAGGGAGACTCCACAACCATAGTAGTTTCCCTCAGAGCCGAAGTGGACTTCGGCGCCGAAGGGGAAGAGTCTGAGCGGGCAACTCTCATCGGCTCCGAAGTCAGTGGAGCCGATGAAGGTGACCCGCCTCTCGAAACTCCAGCCGTCGGCTCCGAAACCAGAGGAGTCGAGGCTGGAGGCATCAAGGCAGACCGTTCCACCCTCGGCTCCGAAGTCCGTGGAGCCGATGGAGAAGCCTGCCGAGATTTCTTTGTGGCCGGTTCCGACGGGCTGGTCAGAGCCGACGATTTCTTTTTCTTCGATGGAGAAGAGGAAGAAGATAAAGCCTCCTCAAAAGTAGGTTTAATAAGCCCTTTTAATATCAATTTGTTTTTCCTCTCTTGGAGGACCGGGAGGAAAAAGCGTGACAAACGCTGCATGACTCCTGAAGGTGTATAGGGCCTAAACAATACACGCATAGAGAGTGATCGTCCGTTATGGACATTTTGTAGCTGCATTTAGAGCACTTCTTGAACCCAGAAGGTCTGTGCTCTTTCGACATATTCAGTTCTAAACAGTACACCAAAAAGGGAAAACTTTCTAAACTGTCAAAGATGAACAAACAAAAGACAAGATCCCTCTAATAGAAAACGGGATACTTGTCCAACTATAACACTCAACAATACTCACTAACAAAAAATATATATATATCTCATGCGCGAGGGCAAGGCCCCTCTAACTAAAACGGGATCCTTTCCCTCAAATAAAAGATAAATTTACCACAAAACTTCATTCAAAACCAGTCACACAACAACGATAGCTGTTAAAACAGTTTTTGGGTATGTCAATCAAAAATTTCTGACAGAAATTTGTGAAGAAAATAGACACTTAGCTCAGCCAAGTCCGAGACCACGTCTTTTGCTGTAAAGCAGTAAACGAGATCTGGGGAAGCTGTGGTGGTGCATCCTGGGATGTAGAATAGCTCAGCCAATAAGAGACTTCGCTCTATAGTATAGCGTGCCGAGTCGGAGCCGAGGATCGGCTCCAAACCCATCAGTACAGAATGTAGGCGAGATAGGATCACATAACATCTATACATACCTAGTTCTTTTCAGATCACTCCAAAATCACACTGAACATTAACTGGGACAAAAAGATATATTTAGAGAATAGGGGTCATAACTGGTCATTAAACCCTAATTTACTTTCCAAAATGGATGTAATAAAAGAAACAAAAGCAATACTAAAAATAGCTCTTACAAATATCACTAACTCCCAAGTACCAGCTAACATAGAATGGGCTGCAACCAAAGCACAAATTAGAGGATTGTTTATCAAAAAAGCAGCATATTATAAAAAAATACAACTGAAAGAGGAGCATACATTGAAAGGGAAAATAGAGCATCTTGAAAAAGAACTAATAACCCCAAGAACCAAACAGAAGCAGAACTTTTAAAACTGCAAAGGGATCTATATATGTTAGAAACCAGGAACCTACCTTTTTATGAATCTAGAATGTTAGCCACTTATGCAGAACAAGCTCAAATACCATCTAGAGCTCTGTCCAGAATTATCTCCCAACACAAAAATGCCTCCAATATATCAGAAATATACTACAGAGACAAAAACTACACAAAAAATGAAGACATTATTAAAACATTTGAACAAATATACTCTCATATATATGGAGCATGAATACTACAAACCTCAAAGGAAGATAGAACTCTTTTCCTTCAAAAACTGAAATTCCCTAAACTAAATTTAGACCAACAAAAAAAACTAACTGAACCAATATTCATCAGCGAAATTATTGCAACAATCAAACACTTAAAAGTGCATAAGGCTCTGGGTCCGGATGGACTCACATCAGAATTTTACAAAGCATTTTCCCCCTTGATAGCCAAACTACTATACTATTCTATACACTGAATTACATAATAAACTATAAAATAAATGATATCCACTTTAATGCCTCTAAAACCGTCTTTATATTTAAAGAACACAGAGACCCCAAAAACTCCAACAGCTACAGACTCATCTCCCTCTTAAATATAGATACTAAAATATTTACCTCTATACTTGCAAACAGAATGAAAATCTGTTAGAGAAAATCATCTCCCCAGAACAATCCGGTTTTACACCACATAGACAGACTAGTGACAATACATTAACATTAGATGCACTAATATCCTACGCTAACTGATACAATATCAACATCTTCACAATGGTAGTGGATGCCCACAAGGCATCTGATAGGGTTAACCTAAAATTCTTACTCCAAACACTACCCTACTTTAATATACCCAATAACTTCATTCAGATCATCCAAACTCTCTATAGCAACCCATACACATCTCTCTATATAAATAAAACTTGGTCAAATAGATTCTAATAAAAAATGGAACAAGACAAGGATGTCCATTATCACCTTTCCTGTTTAACCTACACCTAGAACCACTCTTTCTATACATTAAACAAAACACATATCACAATCCTCCATCAACACACTTCAAAATATACCTCACTGCATTTGCGGATGATCTGAACATATACTGCACTACACCAAATTCAGATATAAACAAAATAATAACTGCAATTGAACATTTCTCAACTATGTCTAACTACAAACTAAACCTCAATAAAACTAATATTTTCCCCCTAAAAACACCCAAACTCATCTCACTAATACCATTGTTAAACACAATAAAAATAAAAGACGAAACTAAATACCTGGGAATCACCTTTTTCCAGAATAACAAAGACTTCTACCAACATAATGTAAACCTTAAATGGCAAAACATAATGCAAGACTGTAAAAGATGTAACAACCCAAAAACTACCATTCTTGGCCAAAGTATCAATAATCAAAATGAACATCTTACCTAGACTAATGTATATATTCATGACATCACAGACAATAATACATAATAAATTCTTCAAACAAATTCATACCTTTGTAGCAAAATTTATATGGGAACCCCCCAAAAAAAACAGAATCTCCTATCCAAAATTAAACAAAGGAGGACTAAATTTACCAGATTTTAAAATGTACTACTCGATCTTTAACACTAACAGAATATTAAGAATAGCTGAACATAACCTGTCAATGGAAAATTGGTCTCCTCTTTGGGGGACACTCTATTATAGATATATTAAAGCTCTAGGTTTCAATCCCAAAGCACTTCCATTCCTGAATCAGAAATAAATACAAACCTATAACATTATAGAGCCCTTAAAACATTATATTAACTTAGCACAAAAACTCTTTCAATTCTTGAACCTTGGACAAGCCACGACAATACTGCAACCCCTTCATAAAAACCCAAATTTAAAAATAAACAATAAGATGCTGGACTTAGTCCCTTTTCCCAGACTGAAATATAAAACAATCCAAGATATTTATCCTTACCTTAACTGCTAAATACAAGAAATGAGGACCAACTTAAACCTCCCTAAATCACGCATAATAATCCTAAAACAAATCAAAGAACTGTGTTCCAGTTACCTCCAAAATGCTACTATGACCAATAGTGACATACAAACTTGTAGCAGGTTTTGGAAAACTATTATCACAACAAAGAAAACTATTACTAATTCATATAAAATGACAAATGAAATCAAATACCAGAAAGACCTCCTCTTCTCTAACTACTGGAGAAAAATTAAACCATCTATAGATGATCAGCAAATAAGCCAGGCAATCAATCTAACACTGAAGATTATACCCCCTCAAAAAGTTAGCATACACTCAGCTCACGATCAATAATAATGCATATTTTACACCTGCAATCCTACACAAATTTAACAGATCAAAATCACCTTTCTGCCCACACTGTAAGGACCAGATAGCTGACTTAATCCATGTATTTTGGAGCTGTAAATGTGTCTATAAACTCTGGAACTCTCTCAAGGTACAATTACAAAAAAATGGGTTATCAAACATCAACGTTAACTTGGGAATTCACTCTATTACACATTCTCCCACCCAACATACCAAGAAAACAAGCAAATACACTTTTAACAATCTTCCCACTAATGAAACTGTATATAGCTTCTAAATGGCTAGATACGATAAATATCTCTTGGGAGGGTTTTAAACAAGTAGCTATACAACACCTTTTAGCTCATAAAATAGTAATAGATAAAAGAAACAAAAACATGAAATCCAGAGAAATTTGGGAACAAACCTTTAATATCATATTAGCATAATTTATCACACAGCAACTTAGAAATACACTCTAATGGAACCGAAGAACACATACAAGTTCAGACATTAAATAATAACTTGGATATTACGAATGTATATACTGTCTGTATACCTGTGGAATTAACAGTGAAAGCATCTATGTACATAGCGTAAATAGATATATTGTACGACCTATATCCTGTGGTACTGACATCAATGTATAACATATATATATATATATATATATATATATATATATATATATATATATATATATATATATATACATACAGTCATGTTGTAAGATGGTTTTTATCTGTGACATTTATTAATGTAAAAATAAAAATAAAAATTATTGAAAAAAAAAGAAAGGGAAACCAAATCTGACGAGGGCAGTATGGAGCAATAGGTATTATTCTGCTTTCCAACATGCTTACTTTCTTCTGGAGTTTCGATATCAAGGGAAAAGGGGGAAAGGCATACAGGAGACCCGAGGGTCAATCGTGTATAAGTGCATCTCCTTGGTGACTCCCCCAGAGGGGGATCAAGGCAAAGTAGCTGCTGCATTTGGCATTCATGGATGTGGCAAAGAGGTCGCAGCAAGGCTGGCCCCACTTGCGGAAAATCTCTTCTGCAACTTTCTGTTTTAGGGACCACTAGTGAGGCATTAGAATAGCTTTGCTGAGTTTGTCTACTATCATGTTGGACTTCCCCGGTATGTGTGTTACTATTAGAAAGCACTGGGAAGAGAGTGCCCATTGATATACTCTCTGGGCCTTACGACATAGGGAGTAGGAATTGGTTCCCCCTTGTTTGTTTTTGTTTATATACCACACCATCGACATGTTGTCTGTTTGAATTGCAATTGTTCCTAGTGGAAGGGAATTCTGAAATCCTTGCAACGCCAACAGCACCGCTCTCATCTCTAAGACGTTGATATGCAAGTGGTACTCATTTTCCTGTCAAAAACCTTGGACGGTCTTCCCCAGATAATGCCCCCCCCCCATCTGGGAAGCGTCCGTGGTCACTGTGGCTACAGGTTGGGGAAGGACAAACGGTCGTCATAAGGTCACTTGAGTGGAGTGAAGCCACCAGCAATCCTTTCTGCAGGATTCAGTTATGATAATTTTGTGAGACATGGGTAGCTCCTGCATGGACCACTTTGTGAATAATAGCCACTGAAGGATCCTCATGTGTAATTAAGCTAAAGGTATCAGGATTATTGCTGCCACCATGGTGCCCAAAACGTTCAAAACAACCCTCGCCTGTACTTTCTTCTTGGTTAAGAGATTCCTGACTTGAAGACGTAAGGTTTGAATCCTCTCTGGGGGGGGGTTTGGCTAACATTTCTCTTGTATCTAAATCTGCCCCTAAAAATAAGCTACGCTGTGATGGCAACAAGGCAGATTTTTTGAAGTTTATCGTGATGCCCAGCTGGGAGCAAAGGTGAATGGTGGTGTCTCTCACTCTTGTTGGTAGATGCTTGATGGTGGCAATTAGGAGCCAGTCATATAAGTATGGAAACACAGAGAATCCTAGATGTCTCAAGTGAGCTGTAATTACTGCCATGCATTTGAACACCCTAGGGGCTGTAGTGAGACCAAAGGGCAGAGCTCGAAATTGGTAGTGACTGGCTCCCAGCCAAAAGAGCAAATGTCTCCCGGATTGCCTGTCCATTTTTATGTGGTAGTACACATCCTGGAGCTCTATAGAGCACATCCAATCGTCTTTCCCCAGAAAGGGAAGTACCGACTGCAGTGTCACCATCCAGAACTTTGATTTCTTAATGGATTTGTTTAGTCTGCTGAGATCCAGAATGGGCCTCCAGTTCCCTGTCTTTTTTGGAACTAAAAAAAACCTTGAGTAAGTTCCAAATCCAATTTGGTCTGTGGGGACATTTTGGAGATCTCTTTTTTCTAGCAACTTTTTTACCTCTAGAGTTGCATGATCCCTTTGACTGGGCGGAACATCTGGAACTGATTGTTTTTCTAATGGGGAGAGGAAAAGGATATGTAATAACCTCTGGATATGATCGTTTGTACCCATTTGTCTCTTGTGATTTCTAGCCAGGCGTTTGGGTACAATGACAAGCGACTCCCGACTGCCTCCAGAGATGGACAGATGGCCTCCTCTCAGCAGCGCTGAAAGGGTTTACCAAGGAAGGGGTCTCTGTCACCCTGGTTTTGTGGAACCCCTCTGCCACGTGGTCAGCGTCTTCCATTGTTACTTCTCCCTCTGCCCCTGGGGGAAGAATCACCACATGCATCTGGGAAAGCTCTTTGGGACTTAAGAAACCACTTTTCCCCCCTTCTGAACTTTGGGATAAGGTCTGGTAGGGAGGGAGAAATGGACTCCAACGGCAGAAAAAGTCTTTCCCTCCTGTTTACACCTGGTTAGGGTCTCTTCAACTTTCGATCCGAACAAAGATGAGCCATCAAATGGGGCATTAATAAAGGAAGACTTAAAGGATTCTGCAAAATTGCATAAACGCATCCAGGAATGCCTCCTTAAGGAAATTCCTGTACCTGCTGCCCTACACATTCCATCGGCTGCATGGGAAATAAGTCACATGGAGGAGTTTACCACAGAATTTAAGGTGGAGAGCTGGGAGGTAACCTTGTCCGAGACCCGACAGCTACAGAACCTTGAAGGGTATCTCCTAGCTTCTTCAGGAGATCCCTCTGAAGCCTAGTGAAATGGGTCAGGTAATTCAGCGACTGAAGAGGAAAGGATGCTGAAGAAAACATACGCTTTCCTTATCTGTCCATCATTCGAGATTCTTTATTCGGTGGATGGACAGATGAGGATGGACAGATGATTCCTTCTTGGTGGCTGCCACCACCACCATAGCATCTACCGGGACACCTTTACTCAAAAAATCCTTAACAGCGGGGGCAGTAGTGAACCTATCTGGCCTCTTAGGAACAGGCTCTATTGAATCCGGAGAGCTCCATGCCTTTCGACTGACTACAGCCATAAGCTGGTTGAAAGGCAGAGTCACCCAAGAGGTGGAGGGGCGACACCCGAAAGCCTCCAGGTACACAGAGTCATACTCAGAAGGGTTAATGGGCTTCCAGCCACCTCCCTGTTTAAGGATCTCTAGGATGTTCACAAAGGAGACATCCTCAGATGGTGACAGTGGGAATCCTTCTGACTCATTGCGGTCCGTGTATGAAGTGATCGACTCCTCAGGGGAGTCTAGATGTTTCCTATTACATAACCTCTTCTGAGGGCCCAGTGGGGTGTCCTGGGACTTCGTATCTCCACGCCTGGGAGGGAGGGATGGCAAAGAGACAGACTCTGGTGCTCTGGGGGGAAGAGTGCTAGGATCTGACAGTGGAGCCGTCTGAGGTGACGGCACTCTCCTCATGACCTCAAATGCACCACAGCCCCACTTCGAGGAAGCTCCCAGCTCCGAGAAACCAGGAGAATCTCACAGAGAAAAGGTGGTGGGCTCTGAGGCCGATGTAGGTGCTGAACTCACTTGTGCCGAAGCCCCGAGAGGTAGATTTGGGTCAGACAACTGTCCAACTCGACTCTCTTCCCCTTTCCCAATGGGGAAGCATCAGCCTCTAGACCCCTCGAAATCCAATGTAACGAAGAGGTCACTGCGGTAGTCGGGACCGAAGAACCCAGAGCAGGTCTCAGCACTGATGGTTCCACTGCAATCGGATCAAAGCACTCTGGCTCCAAAGCCACAGCATGGGTTGGAGGAGGAATCGATGAAGGTGAAGTGATGTTGGGCTGTCCCGAATCCTTTGGGGTTGTGGTCGACAGAATCTTGGCCAGCACAGGTGTCCAAAAAATCCTCTTGAACAACCGCTCCACATTGTCATCCGAAAGGCTCCTGGAGGACCAAGAGGACGGGATCGAGGACCTCACTGATTGAGGGATTGCAGAATGCAACACAGAAGAGACTGTTTCCAGAACTGGGGACCGGATCCGAAGACGAAACTCTGTTGGCTCCAAAATCACTAGGGGAGCTGAAGAGGTAGCTTTCTTGGGTCCGAAAGCCTTCGGGTCCGTAGATGACTCTCTTACATGTTTCTTTGTAGGTTCTGATGATGGGGCCATGGATGATCTTTTTGAAGATTTCTCTGATCTTGAAGATGGAGACTAATGGGAGGATTTAGGAGGACTCTGATTCCCTTCTAGAGCCTCAGTAAAAGGTACCTTCAACAAGCCCCTGACTATGAGCTTATTCTTTCTCTCCATCAAAACTCTAGAACTGAACACATGACAGAATGAGCACGACTCTTACAGGCTGACAGCACCTAAACCAATACATACAACTGGTGTGTCCATCTGTCAAAGACATCTTCTGACTGCATTTGTCACATTTTTTAAAGCCTGAAGCCTTTATTTCTTTAGTATCCTTAGACATCATACAACAAGAAGCAAGAAAAAAAAAAAATTAAGACAAATCACAACTTTTTTTTTTCTTCAATATAAAGGTAACACACCAAAGGAGAAACTCAAGTATAGGTAGTAGTAACAAGAGGAGAAATCTCTAATTCAAATGATAAACTCCTCACAGAAAACAGAAAAGGGGGAAGGTAAGGAAAGCCCTCTAAGTTAAACGGGCTGAAGGAGCCCTCCAACTTAAACAGACTACCCAACAATAAAGGGATAAGAAATAAAAAGTTAGTTTAAACAGCAAAAGACCCCAAAAAAGCGAGTTTGGAGACTGGGATAGGGAGAAAAAGCAAGCAGGCCTAGCAGGAGACGACGGCCAACAACAAACAGTACAAATGCAACAACGGACAGAAAAAGATGTATCAAATAACTGTAATAATAAACTGAACCAAATACACACTAAATATTTCTTAGAAAAATACAAGAAAAAGAAGAAATTGTTTCCACTTGGCCTGGAGCCTAGAGGAAGCACCCGATCTTGTTTAGCGGCAAATGAGATCTGGGTAATCTTCCCTGAGCATCATGGGATAGGGTATAGCCATGAGCCGGTGGGAGCTCTTGAGCTTTTGTATAAGGCAGAGTCGGAACTGAACCCAACCATCAAAGAATGAAGGCGAGATAGGACAACATAACATCATGTATTTAATAATACCGTGTATTTTCTAAAGTAGATAGGAATAATGTAGGCCTGTATGACTCAGCATTTACACATACAGAAGTATACTTTGTGATGGTCTCAGAGTATTACTGACAACGGAGAAATGTGTAGTCATCCACAGCCTAGGCGCTATAGGCATCAGTGAAACAAAGCCATGCTAGATGTGTAAAAAGATGTATAAGTTGCCATGCAAACATAGGTCTTATGTTCAATAGTAACTATAAAACAAACAGTATTTAAGAAAAAACTATAATGAGAACTGAATCCACGCATAGAAGTGGAGCAGTCACCTTGCCTTATTGCTTAAGTATATGAGATAAGTGACAAAACAGCTAAGTAATGACTCTAAAAGGAATAGTTAAGACATGTGGGTTACAGTTATGTGTGTGAGAACCATAGGAATGTGCAGTTAAAGTAGGCTTTATGACACTTAAAGTAGGCATCTACAGGCTGTCTCCATACCACTGCATCCCTCAGATGCAGATCATCATAGCAGTGACAAACCTACACTCCATTCTTCTAGATCCATGTCCATCAGTGCTCATCACATAGTTCCTGGGCAGAGCTAGCATATGATGCTCATGTCCAGAGTACACAGTCAGCATCTGGGTGGCCTTCTCCTCAGTCCAGTTCAGTATCTGGACATGTCGAAGCCTCCTCAGAGTAACCATCTCATTGATGCAGGTCAGGAAAAAAACTTTCAGAAAAATGATCACGGAGGTCCCACTCGTTTCGCAGGTAGCAATGGTATGATCAATAAATGTATCAAAATCACATTTTAAAAGTTGCTCTTATAGGATGGTATTACTTCATTGGAGGCTAGTGGGCATGTGCTACAGCTGATCTAATTTAACGGTACCTCTTGGATAGCTGCATGGAGCACCTTCCCTTTACTTCACTGTTGGTTAATACGCCAAATTTTGAGAACTGACATGGACATGCACAAATGGGATTCCAGAACCTTGAATAATAATGAAGATCATCAATTATGTATGGTGCAAATGGTACATAAAAGCTGTGAGCACATAGGGTTTGACTTTAAGGAATACCTGACTTGTAGATAGCTTCAAAAGTAATGTGGTACCTGCTGGCATTGCGTGGAGGGATATATTGCTTTTATTACACCTTTATGCTATTATTTCTCCTTATAAATCTATCTATACATGTTAACAGTCACGTTTTTTGGCAAAACTGTCTGCTATACAAAAT
The DNA here is from genome assembly GCF_019279795.1 of Protopterus annectens. Classification (NCBI taxonomy): domain Eukaryota; kingdom Metazoa; phylum Chordata; order Ceratodontiformes; family Protopteridae; genus Protopterus; species Protopterus annectens. Next base: position 1,405,473,969 of record NC_056741.1, read on the forward strand.
GTCTGTGACATACTATAGGCGTGTAGTAGGACTGACTACTACGCATACAGGTGGGTGCATCTGCATCACTGACAAACAGAGATTTCACATATGTACTTGTACAGATAAATGGAAAAAGCTCCAGTGAACAGTACATACAGACTGCCTGACAATACATCTGTACGTATTGCTGGGGGCCATGTATATTCTGTGGTACACTTACAGAAACCAAAGTGTTCCAAGTGTACAGTTGCATATTCACCAGTCGCCACAGCAGAACACCTGTCCGCTCATGATTGGCAGTGGAGTTTTATGGTGTGTGTCCAATCCACCTACAGCATGTCTTTGGGATGTGGACATGCAGACTAGCCGAGAATCAAACCGAGAACCAGTTGCATATTCACCAATTACGTTACAGATATTCATTGATGCTTAGTAATACATGCACTAAAAATGGTGCCTGAATGAAAATATATACATGTGCATGTCTGCTTACCATGTACTGTCTGTGGCATGCCTACGGATAATGAGGCTTTCTGAGGGTTTCTGTAATTTGTACAACCGCTACTGCACAGATACTCTCTTATAACCGAAATATAGTAGTGGCTGTTAGTGTATTCCATTCTATGCAGACAAAATGGGGATGGCATTGCCTGCTTGCTGTTTATTGTGCTGATATATAGCTATTTATGCATAACAGCTCATGTTAGTATGACTGCTTGTTTTTCTACAGGTTTTCTTTACAGCATTATGTTGCACACCATATACTGACAGTAGCTTTCAGTATTATGATTTGTCTCACTGACTGCAGTTGTGTTTGACAACCATCCACCACTATCGGTTGACACATAGCCATTGTGTTATGATCTGCATATTAATATGTGAAGTCCATTCATATCCTAGTGAGCATGTGGCACAATGGTTGCAAAGCTGCTTTAATTGTTGTGATGTCCACTGCATAATAACCCATTATGGCCTCTACAGATATCACAAGTGATGATGTTGGTCCATGTGTTATATTTTCAGAAGTTGTTTTCAAATCACTCATGTTCTTTTATTTGTAACAGTACTGTATGTGACAGGGACTATTTTATATACCTTCGCACTGCACATGAATGGAAAGCAGGTCAACTGACATATGCTTGCTACATCAACATGTCCTTATGCGAGCCCCCATATAAACTACACCATGTACTTACTACTGTATTCCATATGACAAACTGAAGAAAAGGTGACAATTTCCCTCCTCTAGAAAATGACATCATCATTGATGCTCTGTGCCAGCATGGGCACAGTCTCTTGGACAAGCAGGAAAGACTGTGCAGAGGAATGAAGTGTGGGCAGACCTAATCAACATGATAAATGCTGTGGCAGGTCACAACAGATCCTTGGAGGCTTGTCAGCGTTGCTGCTCTGACATGATCTTTCGTGCAGCCAACAGGATATGCTGGCATTAAAGGTCATGGAATGCCACCATTGGTGGCCCATCACTTGACTCCACCAGATGAGAAAACAGTGTTCCTGGCATCCCTACATAACACCAGGTATGACTGTCGTATGTCACACTTTTCAGAACATTTTTGCATACACATTACCTTATTACGCATCTTCATGTATTGCTACTTTTGTGTTCCAGCAGCATAACGGCACCAAGAACTTTTGGAGCACACATGCTGATGATACCTAACTTAAGTGTAATGGTATGTTATCATATAAATGCAGTACATACATAACACTTCCAGCAACATGTGTAAGTAGTCTTTATTCATTTGTACAGGTCCATCCAGGTCTGTACAGCAGCAACATGTCAGATGAGTGTCTCCACATACTGTTACTGTGACTAACAGCTGTCCTTGCCTCTGCCACCTGTCATGACAGCGGTGTATACTAACATGTTGATGTAACCCTGCCATTGATACCTACACATAAATCATCAAGAGACATAGGTCATATAGGTGCACTTACAGACAGACCAGATATGGTCTTCCACCATGTTTATAGGGTGCAGCACTGTGTAGCATATCTGTAATGTATGACATTCATGTCACTGTTTTCCATATACAGGTACATCTGGAAAACATGTGCACTGTATGTCAAGTGAGTGTCTCCATATCTTGTTAGTGTGGTCTATATGTCATCGTGCTTCTGCCTGCATTCATGACTATGCTGCATACCAGCAGGTCATGCTTCTTGGTTTCTTCCTAGTACAGGATCCACAATACGACAGAGAAACCCACCACACAAGAAGGATGTAACTGGTATGACATTCCACTGTTTCATGCACGTTGGTTTTCATACTCCTATCAATGCTTTCCATTAATACTGTGTCCTTCTATGCCTGCACAGGACTACTGCCATCTGTACATCATCCTTGACCAACCAGTATGTATACATATTATCTATTCTGTGTTATACCTCTGTTGGAAAGTTATGTGATGATGAGTACATGCTTTCTAATACTGTCTGGCTGCCTACAACAGTTGCATTTCAGCCCTCATCTCTGGCAGTGAATTTCCACAAGAACATGTCAGATGTATATTAATGTGTTATTAGTCATATATGTCATAAATGTTGCATATGTAACATAAATGTCATCGCACTGTTATGTAGGTTCCATGAGCCATGCCTGGACACAACCTCCTGATAAGTCCTTAGCCTCATTAATATTGTAGTCATATAGTTATCCCATATTCAGTAATGAGCTGCACTATGTCATTTATGTCAATGTATCTGACCAGAGTCCTCTGTCTCTTCTTGTATTGTAGCAAGTCCACTCCCTCAGTAGCCTGTCCCCTGATCCCGACGTGGGATGTGATGTGCCTCACTCTGCTAGCATGGCCTGTGACACACAGGACACAGATTTGATGATACAGTCTGGTCCAGATAGTGACAGCCATGTGGATCAGGCTGTAGCCTCTGATGATGTGGGGACATCAGATATTGAAAAAGATGATGCCTGTGCACCTGTGTCCCATGTTGAGTCTGTTGGTAATGCTGACTCTTCTCAAGACACAGCGACACTGCCCGAGACAGTACCTGTAGGCATGTAGCTGGTGTGCTTGGGCATGCGTTAAGAGGGTATCCACCTACTCCTACACGTGAATGAACGTTCCCAGTGATGTCATGGATCTGACATTTGTGCACCTGCCACTGCCACAGACTGTGTTGCACGCTAGCTTTGTGTGTTGTCGGAAGGTCAGGAGCACAGACTTTGAGAGGTCATGGTGGCATTGGCTGCCCAGCATAACAGTATGTTATCTGTGGCACACGCCATTGAAATCCTGGTATTATAAGAGCTACGGCAGTGCCATAGCATTAACTGGGTGTTACGTGCCCTGACTGTGCCTAACTAATTACCACATGGGAGAGGCAGACCCCCTCTCATTAGACCCATACTTGCCCATCAGACATTCATGTCTGTGCTGCAATATGCATGCACATCTGCTGTTGGCCAATCCACTGTGAGCCTAGCAGAGACAACCAGACAGTCAGCTCACAGTCATATTCCTTCCTATATTGTCTCGCTACACGCTGGTGTCACCATGTCAAGCTCCTTGGTACAGCAACATAGGCCAAGTGTTTCCAGATGTAGCAGGGGCAGGCAGGTCTGCACTGTGAGCTGCCAGCATGGGAGGCCTAGACTGTGTTAGAGTAACACTGACAGTTGATCCAGTATGTGTCCTGTACTTTCCTTCTGACCCTGTGGTGATGATGAACACGGTACATGTGGTTGTTGCGAAGCCTTGTATCACGAGATTCTGTTATTGTTACTGACCTAGGTGATTATATTCCCTTGTTGATAATTATTCCCTCTTTTACACTGGCGTATGTTATTAATGAGATCAATGACAGTAATGCAATATATTATGACTTCCTTCCATGCTTGCATGATTTGCAGATAGATATGGATAGTATTTACATTGCAATTTTCCTTGTTGTCTGCCATTCACACATGCACCATTATGACTCTGTATACATGTCTGATCACTTGTAGTATGATTTGATGGTTTCTCTCATTATTGCTTTTTATATATTCATACTATTATATGTTACGATTATGTTCTGTCTGATGCTCAGTGTGTACATCTAATGGATCATTTCCATTAGATGTGATCTGTGTTGCTGTTGTGGGCAACACACAAACATCATGCCCGTTTCTTTTCTCCACTGTGTCCTCCTGACAGTTTTGACATGTTAACTTCAGACATCTGGGGCTCTTTGGATAGGACACCCACACCTGTGGCCCGCAAACCACCATGTGAGATTGTTAACATGTTGTGCAGCATGGCGCACACAGTAATCATCTGTACTGCCTTTTCAGATGTGTATTGCAGTGCAACCCCGAATGTGTCCAGACATCCAGACCTGGCTTTCAGCATGCCAAACACATGTTCAGTGGTGTTTCTTGTTGTCTCGTGTGCTCTACTGTGTGCCTATTTTAACAGGGTTGAATGGGGATCTGTATGGCATCATTAGCAAAGGCTTGAGTGGATAACAGCACTCACCTGGTGGTGGTGGTAGGGGGACAAGATACAGTTTCTCATTGTATATATTGTTTAACTGTGTTCCTGTACTTACCCAGTAGTAGTCCTCATGTACTTCACTATATTGAAAAGCAGTCCTCAAACTATTTTCCCTCCATATAGCAGCATTGTGGAAACTACCAGGGTGTGTCACCATGATATTCGTTATGCTGCCATCTGCTGAGCAGACCACCTGACAGTTCAGCGATGGCCACCCCTTTCTATTTATGTACCTTTCTGCTTCTGGTTCCACAGAGGTTTTAACATGGACATGGGTGCAGTCTATTGCACCGATGACATGGGGAAAGTTGAAAATGCTCTAGAAATGGTGCATGACATTTCACCCCTCCATGACCATAGATGGGAAAGTGGACTTATTTATCTACCTTGGTGCATAATGTTGCCAGGAATTGTGAGAGGATGTAACTGGCAGCTGTATAGGACATTCCTACAGCATTTCCCATATGCCACTGGAATGTTCCAGACACCAGTATACCTAGGCTCAGGCAGACTTTGGTTTCGATAGGTATGGGGATGTCTCATAATGTAAACACAAATCTGTGGGGTGCCCAAGTAACACAAAACAAAACTCCAAAGAAATACGGCCACATAGAGCGTTAAAATTTATTAACTCACAGAGCTTTCAGGTACAAAACTCTTCTTCAGTTTGTGCTTTGAAGTCGTCTCTCCTTAGATGCTTAACCTCAGTGCTGGTCTTGTTTTGCTTTGTTTGTGCCCATGTTACACACAGCTTGTACCAGCTGTCTAAGTGGTACCTGTTGATTACTTCCTGCTCTGACAGTTGGCTTAGTTGTAATCTGGCTCTGTGTCTAGCTGGCTGCCTTCTGGAACACATTGCTGCATCTTCCTGTATAGCTTCCAATACTGCAGCCTGTTGTATTTCATTCACTGGCAGTTGCATTCTATTTTTTATTTTTCAGTAATGATACAGATTCCACATACTTTTGTTGCACACAGCTTCCTTTCACTGGGTTGCAATATGGCATCTGCAGAGGGTTTTGGAAACACAGCCGGTGAAGCAGTTTGTGACATTTAAGTTGCATTGGGCACACATGGTGTGTTTTTGAATATAATAGGTGTGTGTGGAGTTTGTAATTATTCTATGCTAAATAAATAATTACTCAGACTTATTCCAGCGTGTCTTCTGAAACTGTGTGCACAGTTGTTGAGACAAAGTCTTCCTTCATTGTGCTGTGCTGTCTGCAACTTTGATTTGGAATCTGGCCCACTGTGTCAAGATTTATGAAATTCCTGCGACTTATAAATTTTAGATGTCACATTAAGTCAGCAATAATGCCTATGTGTGTAAGTAATAGATGGAAAAAAGAGACTATCCAAGGGTGTTGTGAAGCCATATGCCATAAATGGAGGGTCTCCTCATCCCTGGATAATCCGTGACTTTCCTGTAACACCCACCATGGAGGCTTGCCTGCACTTATAAAACTGCATTTTGGGTTGCTTTTTGCTGATTAATTTTTGCTGTGTTTCTACTGGATTTTTAAATATGTTCTGTATGTTTTCTGGTTGCTGTCTGAGAAAATAGGCCCTTTACTGTAAAAACTGTATTTTTCTTCTCAGTTATATTCTGTCTGTTTCTGTGGCTGTGTACTTTTAGATAAAAACAGTACATTTTTAAGATTGTATAAACTATTTTATATAAATATATATTTGCTAAATATTCCCTTTAACTAAGCTGGTTTGGTGTAAGCCTTGTTTGAGCAAACTGAAACAATGCTGTTATAGGTTTAGAAGTCCATCAGTTTTAGGGTTTTCCATTTCACACACACACACACACACACACACACACACACACACACACACACACACACACACACACACACACACACACACACACACACTTCATTAGTTGCATATATTTGTTATAAACACATCTATAATGATTTTTACAATATAGCTTGTAACAATGTGGTAGTTCCCACCAGAATGATGTCTTAACATTTTGTAAACTGTGTGTTTAACTAGAACTGTTGCTTTAAAACTGATGCAAATAGTGTGAGTGTGCATGTGTGTCTGTGTGTAAAGGCTGCACTTAGAACAGCTACTTAAAGTAGTCAGATACTTTTTTTCTATTGGTCAGAGAGGATGGTACAGTTACAGAACCAATTATGTAATTAAACATCATATAAAACAGAGGGCTGTAGCCCTAGCAAATAAGAGAAGATGGCCTCTTCTGGATGGTGAATTATTGCCTGCAACATCGGTACTGCAAACTCTACAATAGCAAAGCATGACTGAGGATTATTCTCAGAAGACCTAGACATCTTCCTGTGAAGGAATCCACAGGGGAGCATCTGTATGCTATGGACTTTGACATCTGCTTTTTGCAACTGCAGAAAGGAATTAGTGAAGTGTTTTGGAAGTAACTGCAACCCAGTTTGTGGGACGTTTGAAAAAAAAATACTCTGTTTTCCTTTTCTGCACAGTCTGATGGAGAAACTTATATGTGACAAAAGCAAATACTCTTATTATTAAATATGGATGAAGTCTCTTTCTACTGCGAAAAGGTGCTTTTTATTTTCTCAATATTTTTAGTATCCATGCTAGTTTCTCATTCATATCTTGCTTTACAATGGGAAGATGTCACTGAGCACTGTAAGGGAAAAACGTAGCCAAGGCTGCAGGGGAAGATGATGAACAAAATGTTCTCAAATCCTATCCATACTTTGAATTGCAAAATTATTTAATGAACAGAGTAAGGACAGAGAGAGAAAGTACTACATCAACTATTAGTGTCCATAACTTTCAAAAACCTAGTGATGAGATTATCACAGGTGTACAAGGATGTCACTATATCCCAGCAAAGTTTTTCTGGCCAGGAATAATGAAGGAAATTAAGAACTTTTGTGCTGGATGCTCTCTACACCTAAGCTCTAAAAATCATTGATCCAAAAATCACTGATTCCAGTGCTTATCATATCGGTACCCTTTGAATGTATTGCTATAGGTATTTTTGGGCCACTGGTAAAATCCAGCAATGTTTCAATGCACTTCGCATTTTGGACTATGTAACTACATGCTCCTTGGCTATTCCCCCTGTATAAGGGTAAAGCTACATCTACAACTAGATAAACAGTCGTATTATTTTCTAGAGTTGTGATACTCACTGGTGAGGAGACTCAATTTATATCAATAATATTCCATTATGCCAGGGCTTTCAAATCAAAACTTCAGTGTACCATCCCCAAATTGATGGACTAGTGGAGTGTTTTGACGAAACATTAAAATCTATGTTGAGAAAAGTTATTAGGAATATGGTAAAAACTGTAATCAGTTTATACCTTGCCTCCTGTTTGCTTTTAGATAAGTACAATTCTTTTTTTTAAACAAGAAACATCTTTATTAAATTATCACTTATGACAGGGGCAACCATACATTTATATAAAAGAAAACAAACCATACTGAGATAATCCCAGCTACAAGCATTTTACCTCACAAACCATACTGACATAATTCCAGCTGCAAACATAATACATCGCTTATATTATACATCACTTACAATCTACCCAGTCATTGTCAGTCAAACATTACATAGCTCATTCAAACTGCCTTCTTTTAAATCTCTTTCCTCCCCTGTATGTACTGTTCCTACAATTCCAATTTTTCCCATCCAGTTGTTTTATCTCTGTTACAATATTCACTACTTCTAGTGCAGTTAATTTAGATTTTGATTTACATTTTCTAGTAATTTCTTTTTTGGCAGCCACCATAGGCCTTACTATGTCTAGGCAATTTGAATTCTGTATCATAGCTCAAATAATTCATTTCCCAAATTACACCAATTTGCTCCCTCAGTATCTCTGACAAAGTACTCTGCAAGGAATCTTTAAAGTCTGCCAACTCCCAGAAAATATGTTCCTAATTACCTCTTTTTCTCCCATCACACATCCAACATTTGCTGTCTACCTGATGAAAAATTCTCTGGCGTCTACCTGGGGTATAAAAATATCTATGTAAACATTTACAGACAAAAATCCTACATCTCTAGATTTCATTGCATATTTGGGAGACAAACATACATACCCCCATTGTTTCTTTGTGAATTGCTTATCTAATCTCTCTTTCCAATCCTTTCTAACCTCCTCTGACTGATTCTTATAGTCATCATGCAATATTTTGTATGCTCTACTAATTATTCCTTTTTTAAAAGCAGCTTCTGTTGTAGATTCTACTAAAAACTCTTAACAGTGCTGGTCTTTTGTTTAGGACCCCCTATTTCATTATCTTCGCCTATACTCTGACATCAATCTTTGATAAGGAAGGCACTTTCTAACCTGCAGTCCAAATATATTCTTGGCATCTTCCCATTCTGTTACCTTTCCCTCTTTAGTTATTTGATCCCAATATCCTGGGTCCTTTGCCAGTTTTCTCCAATGAATTCCAACCCCCCTGCCTATTGGCTGTATCCCCAGTTGCAGTCATCATCCCTATTGACAGAATCTCCTTTCCCCATTCCTGTGTTGGCTTAGTTCTTAGAAAACATTCTGCTACTTTATAAATATAATATTCTGTATGATCATTGTTATTCTCCTTGAAAGTCTGCATCCAAAATCTCAGTCTCTCCTTGTTTCTTAACCCCCCCCCCGTTTCATCATCTTCCCTTTCCACTTTGAATTATAGGTTTCTGCTTGTGCTATGTATAGGAACCTTAACTGTATAGCTCTAAAATACCCCTTTAAATCGGGCAATCCCAATCTGTCTTGTTCCACTTGAAGAATCAGTTTATCCCACGAGACTTTTGCTGTTTTCCCCTTCCACATAAAATACTTCGGCTTTTTATTAATTGCTATCCACAACTTCTCCTCAGGTTGACAAAAATATGACTGACCTGTATACAAGACTAAAGGGACTAAAAACATTTTAATTGCTTGTATCTTACTATCCTTATCCTTATAACAGAGCTTCAAAGTTCTCATTTTTATATTATCTTTTGCTTAATCTCTTCACACATACCCTTAGCTGCCATACTGGAGTCATTTTCAATCCAATATCGTAAATACTTCATTTTATCATGTCCCCATATATATGGATATTGTTGAACCAATTTGTGTGTGGGTATATAATATACATCTATTACCATTGTTTTAGCTTCATTAATTTTGTATCCAGAAAGATCTGAAACAGTCTAAAAATGTTCCACAACACTGTAATGTCCTTTTCTGGTTTTATCAGATATAAAATAATATCTGAAAATAGACCCAGTTTTTCTTGACTACCATACAATGCAAATAACAAAGGGGAAAGAGGACATTCCTGCCTGGTTTCTTTGCTCAAGCAGAAATTATCAGAGAGGAACCCAACCACTTTAATTTCTGCCTCTGATCCTTCATATATTCACCTAATCAACCTTATAATTTTATCAGGGAATGCAGATGCTTCCATTGTCCTGCTCATAAAGTCCCAGCTTACTTTCTCAAATGCTTTCTCTGCATTAAGACTCACCAACAACAGTGGTATTTTCTTACATTCTGTTTTCCTCTGGATCGTCAATGTTCTGTTAATGTTGTCAAATCTTTGCCTCCCCTCCACAAAACCACACTGATCCATATCTATCAATTTTGGAATCACTTTTGGCATTCTTTTAGCCATTATAGAAATAAACATTTTATAATAATGGTTTAGTATAGAAATGGGCCTGTATGAAGCTGGATCTGATGGATCTTTACCTTCTTTAGGTATTACAGCTACCACCACTTTCTTCCAGGATGTTGGTACTTCTCCTCATCTTAGACAAAACCTTCCAGATCTTTTATCATTTTTCCTTCCTAGCTTCCAAACTTCCACATGAATCCATCTATTCCGGGGGACGTTCTTGTAGATTGGTTATACATCACCATTTTTATCTCATCTCCTCCTGTCCTAACAGTTAGTAATTGAGCCTCATCTAACCCTGAAATATTTAATTTTTCTATAAACATTTCTATTTGTACCTTTTCTTGATTTCAATATTTCTCTGCTTTATACAGACTTTCATAGAATTTCTGGAATATTTCTAATACTTCTACATGATCTCTTGCTATTTCCTTGTTATAGGCTCCCTAAGCTTGGCGACAGCCCTTTCTACATAATGTTGCCCGAGTCATTGTTATAAAAGTTTTTGTGCTCTAGAGTTATTATAAAAACAGTTGCTTAACAGCAATCTTTCTAAACTCAAGCATATTATCGATGCAATCCCTTATTTTCTGTTTAGCATTCTGCAGTTGCTCCTCTGCTTATTTTGTGGGATTCCTCCTATTTTGCAATACTTTTAAGATTTGTCAGTCCCTCTACATAAATCTTACTTCTTAACCATATCTCCCTTTCTTTTATTTCCACTCTATTTTTAAACTCCACTTTAATTTTATCTCACTCCCTAGCTATATTTTCAGAAGAAAATTATATCTTCTCTAATAGCTCCTGAAAAATTTCCACTACCCATTCCTTTAATTCCTCTCTTTTCAACAGAGAGGTGGGAAAGCACCACTGTCTCATTTTTATTTCATTATCCTGTGTTTTTATTTTAGTTATTATTGGCACATGATTTGAAACAGTTATTGGGTATATATAAAGACCTTCAATAAAATGCACATGTTCCTGTGAAATGTAAATTTTGTGTAGTCTAGCCCAGTTTTTGTATCTTGGGAAATAATATGTAAATTCAATCTGAATTCCTACTACTGAATTCACATCTTCCATGTCAAACATTTCTGCAAATTTCTTCAAAAATCTACTCTCCTTTGTTATATTTTCCCCTCTGGGACCCCCAGACACATCTTCACTGTTGCAAATCAAATTCCCATCCCCACCTACAAGTAATATTCATTGCTGAAAGCTGAGAATTTTCTTAAGTGCCATTGTATCAGTTTTAGGTGGAATATAAATACATGATACATGCCAGTGCAATCTTCCTCCGTTGCCAGGAGCCCCTTAGTACTACTAGTAATAGGCTTCCCACTGGTGCAGCGGTTAGCATTGTCTCCTCACAGCAAACAGGCTCTCTGGTTTGATTCTCAGCTGGGGTGCCTTCTGTGTGGAGTCTGCATGTCCTCCCTGCATTCACGTGGGTTTCCTCCCATATTCCAAAGTCATGCATCTGGAGCGTTTCTTCCCAGGCCTTTGCTGAAAATGGGCTCTGTCTCAGTTGGACTTTCCCGGTAAACAAATGTTAAATAAATAAATAAATACTACAAATGTACTATTATTATCTTTTTTAGCCTCTTTTATCAGTATTGGAGCTCCTCTTGCAATTAATATAAGTACTCTTCTTTTCCTTTGCCCCAGGTATTCCTCTGAATAACCATCCTGAAAGCCTTTCTTTATTAAATTCACATGTTCAGCTCTTTCCAAGTGCATCTCCTGTAGAATAGCTATTTGCACTTCACATTTTTTTAGTATGGTTCACTACTCTTTTTTGTATTTATCTGTGAGACCATTGAAATGTAGACATTACAGAAAGCATCACTGACTTAAAAAATATTATTCCCACCTTTTATGTACAACAGCTTTTTTGATAAATGTCTAGTTCCAGCTTTTGTGTTACATGCATACACTGTCAGATTTATCTTTTATACAGTTGTTTCTTGTCATATCATGTTTGTAGTTACCTTAGGTAAAAAGAAAGGACTGGTTCAAATGGAAACTCTACCCCTATGAAAAATAATCTACAGCGATTTACATGAAAGGGCTTGGAGTTTTGAAAGCCTCTCCACAGATATCAATGCCATTAAAAATAATGTTTTCCATGTTAGGTACTTGAGTTCCACCTTGGTTGCAGGCTCAAATGGTAGTGAAGTAACTGCTTGAAGAAGAATAAGAATGTCCCACAGAGGGGCAGGATCCCTAACAGGAGGCATAAGAAAAAAGCAGCACCCAGAGAGGTCTTAGATAACTTGAGAGGGGCAATGGGGGACTGATTCTCGCCAATGTGTAAACTGAAAACAGCTGACAACTCAACTTTGATAGGGGAATAGCTGGCGCCATTCTGAAAAAGACAAGCTAGAAAGTCTAAGAACACCTGAAGAGGCACCAAAAAAGGTCTAAATTTCTTTCTGTAGCCCAAACACAGAACCTTTTCCATTTGCTTTTGTAAATCTTCCTAGTAGACTGTCTCTGGAAGAGGAAGAAGTAAGAATATGGATAACTTCAGATGAAAGTCTGGACTGACTAGCCATCATTGGAAGTAAAGAAATTAAGTGGTTAACAAGAGGGCTGAAGTGTCTGGAAGAGGCAGACAAGATGGGGGAAAAATGAGGGGGGAGGGCCTGGGTTCAAGAAACATATTCCAAAGGCAGAAAGGGACTTTCCATCTTGTTCACATCTGATTACTGTGTCTTTCATTAAGCCCAAAAAGTGTCAAACCATCAAACGGGGCATTACTAATGGATGTCTTGAAGTGCTCCATAAAGTCACATAAGTGCATCCAGGCATGCCTCCTAACAGTAATGCTCGTACCTGTGGATTTCAAAGCATCTCAAGCAGCATTAGAGATAAGATACATTGAATCATTGGACAGTGACTGTAGGCTGGCTAACTGACAGTCCAAGGTTTTCTTGTCTTCTATAAATGCAGACCCAGAAGGACTTGAAGATTTTCTTGGTTAAATCCCTCTGAAATCTAGTGACATATGCCAAGTACTTCAGTGCCCTCAAAGTGAAGGTAGCAGAAATGTAAATCTGCTTTCTGAACCTGACAAGTGCCCTTGGCTCCTCTACAAGCTCTTTCCTGGTGGCCGCCAATGGTAATACAGAACCTAAGGCAGGCCCCTTGTTCCAATGTATTCAATCTTTTGGGGAGACCAAGTGCTTGCCTGACTTACAGGGAATTGGTTCAGCCATATCCAGCTCATTCCAAGCCCACTTAGAGATGAGATCCACCATTTCATCTCCAGGGGAACCATCCAAGATACAGCTGAATGGAATCTAAAGGACTTGAGGAACACTGATTCCTCTTGGGAGGGGACATTGGAGGACCACCCATGTTTCTGTTTCATAAGTTCAAGAATTTGTCCAAACAAGATATCCTCAAGGGGAAAGATCTGAGGGACCACTCCTTGTCATTGAAATGTGCCCTCTGTGAGAGACTCTTGGAGGGGAAGTCTACATGCCTCCTTCGACAGATGTGCTTCCAAGAAGCCTCCTCAGTGTGATACTCCACAGAAGACTCTGAAGAGACCTGTAAGATCTCTATAGGGATTGACCCAAGACTTGACAGGTCTAAATGTCCTATGTGCACTGGATGAGATGGATCAGAACCCAGGGGCATTGTTTGGGGGATAGGTGGAGCCGAGCTGGAAAGAGTATTCCATATCACTGATTCAGACAGTGCTTTCTTGACAGCCTTGAATGCCAAAGTTGAAGGAAATCTTGAGATCCGCATTGCAGAAGCCAAATCCATCTTACTAGGCAAAACATCTGAACTCCACTCAGCTTTGAATAAAACTTGACAGCTGCATCGAGCTATTCAGCAATATGTTTCTGAAACCTTCGGAGTTAAACCCATTTCTCCAGAACCAGCACCAAAGCTACGACTCCAGGATTCTTCTGGCTGCACGATACTGGAGTCATATGAGTCAGTGGTGCGGCAGTAGTAGAAGATAGCCAGCTCTTCAGGTCCAGAGTGGACAAGCTCTGCAAAGTGCTCATATATGCAACGCCTGAGTCTGACACTTGGATTAGGGTAGGAGCAAGTAGGGGATGAGACGTAACATAACTCTTTGGTCCAGTGGCAGCTGGAGCCAGGAGGACCGCTAACTGAATCTGGGCTCTGAGAAATTTGATCAAAATGTCCACATCAGCTTTGGAAAGGCTCTTGGTTGACAGAACTAACCGCTGGGAGGAGGCAGTGGAATGAGGAATGGATGAGTGATGGTTAACCTTCTCTTGAAGAAAAGGTAACTGCAGCTGAGGAGAAACAAGTACTGGCAAAAAATGTAGCTCCTGGAGAGGAGAAGACTTGGATTAGACCAGGATTGGCTTAGAGAAAAGCATTGGATCCAAAGCTTTGGAGAATTTAGCAGCCTAATTATGGGATGCCAAAGAGCACAAAAATCAATCTGTAGAGTGTTCTCTAGACTTTTTAGTCTTCTCCTTATAGACTCTGTCCCCTTTGAATTTGTTTGCAGATTTTTTAGAGGAAGGGGAAGCTCCAGTATGCTGAGATTTGGGCGATTCTCCCATGGGGGAAGGGAGAAATCCTTTATGGCTTAGTTTATTTTTCCTCTCTACTACTGTCCAGGTATAAAGGTTGTACATATATCATTCTGTTCTTGCAAATGGGCATCTCCAAGTCAGTATACACAGTTATAGAGAGTGTGCATCCAAGTTAGGTATCTTGTGGCCACAGGCCACACTTTTTTTTTAAACCAGAAGGTTTATCCGTCATTTTGGAGAATCTCATAAGAAAAGAATCACACAAAAGAGACAGCAAAAGCACAAATTCTAACAAAGTAGAACAGAATATATAGTTACAGTCCTTTTTAGAAAACTTTATAATTATCGTTTTGACAAGGAAAGTAGGAAATATAACTGTTAAGAGAACAGGAACGAAAGTATCTGGTAAAACAATAATAGGTAACAAAAAAAAAAAAAAAACTCTTACTAGATTTAAACCATGCCTGAGCACGGAAATCCTCTTCTGTCTCAAACTAATGGCAAACAAGATCTGAGGCAAGGTTGGGCTTTGCGGGAGTTATGGTTAAGGGGAGGAGCCTGAGCTTGGGATCCAAAGCCTTGGATGGCTGAAGATGGATCTGAAGACGGCTCTGAAGACACATAATTTGAAGAAGGGGTGAAAGAATCACTATTTTTTGATCAGATAATTTCATGCTGGGGGGCTTTTGCCAGATGGTATCTCAAAATGACATAAAATAACATAAACGTGCAAATAGTATGAACAGACAACTACAACTGCTACTTTAAAACTGATGTAAATCACGAACAAAGGCTGAACACAGAACTGCTGTTTTAAGTATTCGGATACCTTTTGTGTTAGGTAAAGAGGATTCCTGTATGTCTTAATTAAATAATTAATTAAGTAATTAAACTGTGTATAAAAGAGAGGGCTACAGCTTTAGCAAACCACAGAAGTGCGCCTCTTACACAGGGTGCATGGCTGCCTGGGACATCAGTTCTGTGTGCTATGCTGTAGTAGGGAGGAACTGCTCTAGACAGACCAGGCTATCTTCCTGAGAAGGAATTTAAAGGGGAGAGACTGTACAGGAGAGCATTTCTATGCTATGACTTGAATTCCTGTTTCTTGCCAATGCAGAAAGTAATAAGTGGATTGGTTTGGGGGTAACTGTTGCCCTCTTTGCAGGAGCTCTGGGACTTTTGAGGAGAAAGGTGCTCTGTATATTTTTTACTTTTACTTAGCAAATTGCTGTGATGAACTTGGTTGTGTAACAAAGAGTCTGCAACACTGACTTGTTTTATCATGAATTAAAAACTGTACACTTCTGATAAGCAAGAACACAGACTTGCAGTTCTCAAAAAATGAAATTTGTTTCTTATGAGATTAAATACAGGATTTATGCTAACAACTTTTAACTGTAATTTCCAGTTGCTACCATTAGTTCATTAAAATATTATAGTGTGTGTGTGTGTGTGTGTGTGTGTGTGTGTGTGTGTGTGTGTGTGTGTGTGTGTGTGTGTGTGCATATATGTATCTACATGAGTATCTAACATGAGTATAAACTTCAGTAGATTGACATTAAAGACACTGACCACAAAAGGTTAAAAAAAAAAAAGATCCACATCATAATGGACCATACTTCAAGGCATAACCATAGAGTATGCAAAACAAATCTACTGTTTTTTTGCAGGGGGCAAACCCCGATGCACTCCTCCATATCCCATGCCAATTATTTAACACATACACTGATCACTTAATCCCTGGGGCAGGGGCAAATTCCCCAACCCCAGGGATTGTCAATCTTGCACATCTCTTGACCATCTGTTTTGTCAAAAAAACAGATGTCAACATTTGGGTATTTCAATTATAAAAGTGCTCTCATATGTGTGTATGTTTATACATATATATATATATATATATATATATATATATATATATATATATATATGCCCACACACACACACACACACACACACATATATATATTGTGTTGGGGTTGGGAGGGTGCCCTTATGGTTAAGGTGTTTGCCTTACAAACACAAGGTGCAGGGTTTGAGTCTCACAAGGGATAATTGGCTAGGCTTAAAATGGCTCGCAAGGGCAGTTAGCTTAGTACTAACCTATGAACCTATGAACCTATATGGGTCTCCTTCAGTTGGTCAAAGTTTCAGTGCTTCGAAGCACACTTGTGTGAGACCACTTGTTCGAAGTACTGATGCTTCAAAAACTGAGTACGGAGATGACAATACAGCGCGGAATGGGAATATTCCCTTTTCCTTGCTGTAGTGCGATCTCGGAGTTGGTATATTTAAGTAGGGCGGATGCAGGGGGGCTGTGACCCCTGCAAAAGATTTTTTTTTTGTGTGTTTTTATTTTAGTCAGCTGATCCGGTGACTAGACTTCAGTGAAAGTGCACTTTTGTTGAAATGCACTTTCGCTGAAGGGGGCATTTACATTTCTTTTTCGAAGTAATGAAATTTCGACAAAGAAAAGTACATCCATATAGATATATATATATATATATATATATATATATATATATATATATATATATATATATATATACACACACACACATACATATACATACGGATCTATCTTGTTACATCGAAAGTATGTTAAATCGAAATGTACTACAGCGAACTCACTTTCGCAAAAATAAAAAAAAAAAAAACATCAAAAACACCTACAAACATAAAACACTACTCACATTTATGCAGGGGGGAAAGCCCCCCCTGCATCCCCCTACTTTTATATTCTCACTCTGACATCGTACTACAGTGGGGAAAAAGGAATATTCCCTTATCCCTGCTGTACCACGATCTAAGCAACAGTTTGCTTAGTTGTACAATCAGCAGTACATGCAAACTGTGTGTTGTTTTTTTTCTTTTCTTTTTTTTTGTGAACGTGCATTAAAGCTTGAATCTCAGAAACTCTCCTGGCCGAAGTGATGGCCACTAGGAAAGCTGTCTTCCAGCATAAGAACTTCAAATCTGCTGATGCTGCAGGCTCAAAGGGAGGAGCAACTAACGCCTGTAGATCTAGGGTAAGGTCCCAAGGAGGGATTGAGTCCTTAACCGGGGGGGGGTAAAAGAAAGGTTCATTTCAGAAAAGCTTTATACAGTTTCAAAGAGGCCAGAGCATTCATATTTTCGTCAACATGAAAATTAGAGATGGCCGCCAGTTGCACTTTTACCATGGAGGAACTAGCCCCTTGTTGGAAAATATTGGCCAAAAACTCCAACACTGCAGGAACCGGGGCTGTAAAGGGATCTAGGTTCCTCTGAGAATCCCAAATAAAGAAGCGTTTCCATTTGCTGCGGTAAATCTTCCTAGTGGAAGCCTTGTGGGATGCCACCAGAATAGTCTTTACTGAAGATGACAGACCGGGAGTCCTAGCAATCAGGGGAACTGGAGAAACCAAGCTGTCAGCTTGAGGCTGTCCAGGTTGGGCAGACAGATGCCCGAGGGATGAGAGAAGAGATTCGGGGAAGGATCCAGAATTTGAGGAGGAGTTAGAACATGAGACCAGAGGAAGGGGAATCACACCTGATGAGGCCAGAACGGGGCAATGAGGATCACTTTTCAACCCAGTCTGCAAGCTTTCTGAAGAAACTTCGGAATGCAAGGTAACAGGGGAGTAAGCATATAGTAACCCGGGAGGCCAAGCATGGACAAGAG
This sequence comes from Protopterus annectens, assembly GCF_019279795.1. Classification (NCBI taxonomy): domain Eukaryota; kingdom Metazoa; phylum Chordata; order Ceratodontiformes; family Protopteridae; genus Protopterus; species Protopterus annectens. The sequence continues at coordinate 1,405,492,298 of NC_056741.1, forward strand.
TGTCTTTGGGGGAGTCCCCTGGTGAGGGGATCAAAGCGAAGAACTCGCTGCACTTCGCGTTGGAAGGAGATGCGAAGAGATCACAGCAAGGCTGACCCCATGCAAGAAAGATCTCCTCTGCTATCGATTGTTTCAGAGACCACTCGTATGGCATTAGAATAGAATGACTGAATCTGCCCGCTAGAATGTTGGAGCGTCCCGGGATGTGCGTTGCAATCAGAAACCAAATGGTGGAGATTGCCCACTCCCACACACTTATAGCCTTGCGACAAAGAGGGTAAGATCTGGTTTCCCCCTGTTTGTTGATGTACCAGACAACAGACATGTTGTCTGACTGAACTGTAATCATCCCCGGGGGAAGAACAGCGTGAAAGGCTTGCAATGCTAAAAGCACTGCCCTCATCTCCAGAACACTGATATGCAATCTGGTCTCAGTCTTTGGACCATCCTCCCCAAATAGTACCCCCCCCCCCCACCCGAGCTGGGAGGCGTCCGTGGTCACTGTGGCTTGGGCTGTGGGTGCTATGAAGGGTCGCCCTGCCAAGATTTCCAGCGATTGGAGCCACCAGAAGAGACGTCTTGCAGGGTCTGCTGATTTGAATTGGATAGTCCATGGGGAGGTCCAGCCAAGACCACTGTACTGCAAGGGTCCACTGAAGCACCCGCATGTGCAAGCATGCACAGGGAAGGATTGAGATTGCTGCGGCCATGGAGCCTAGGGCTCAGAGAACATCGCCCGCCATTGGCAGCCTGGGGCCAAGGATTGCTGATACATGGGCCCGTAGGCTTTGGACCCTGTCTTGAGTTAGAAAGACTTTCAACTGTAGAGTGTCCAGCTGTGCCCCTATAAATTCCAAGATCTGTACTGGGTTCAAGAGGGACTTGGAGAGATAATCCCTAGGTTCACTGCAAGATGCAGGAATGAGTCTCTGGCCATGCAAAGAAGACTCTTGGCGGCAGCAGCGAGCAGCCAATCGTCTAGGTAAGGAAACACCTGAATTCCCTGAAGCCTCAGGAGAGCCGCTACGACTGCCATAACCTTGGTAAACACCCTGGGGGCTGTGGTGAGACCAAAGGGTAGGGCTCTGAACTGGAAATGACTGGATCCTAGCCAGAAGCGAAGGACTCTCCTGGAGCTTCTGCAAATTTTGATAAGGTGGTAAGCGTCTTGGAGGTCTATCAAGCACATCCAGCTGCAGTCTCGGAGATAAGGTAGAATGGACTGCAGGGTGACCATCCGGAATTTCTGCTTGGCTACAGTCAGGTTCAGGGTTGACAGGTCCAATATGGGTCTGAGGTCCCCCGTCTTTTTTGGCACTAAAAAGAACGCGGAGTAAATGCTTAATTCGGACTGATCTGGGGGAACCGGTTCGATGGCTCGTTTGTGAAGCAGATTTGAAATCTCTTGCGCTGCTGCCTCCCTTTGAGCGGGTGGAACATCCGGGAGGCGCTTTGGTTGGACGGGAGGGGTAACGAATGGGATGGAGTAGCCTCTGGATATTATTTTAAGCACCCAACGGTCCGCCATAATGGACTCCCAAGCCATTAGGTGCAATGATAATCTTCCCCCGACTGTCTCCAGAGTAGGACAGTTAGGCAACCCCTCAGGGCTGCTACGTGGGTCTGTCAGAGAAGGTCACCCTAGACCCAAAATTCCTCGGCCCCCCCTCTGCCTCTGTGGTGGCGTCTGTCTTGTCCCCCTCTGCCTCTAGGGGACGAATTGTCCTGAGAGTCCTGGGAAAACTGAGATTTTTGGAACCACATCTTGTTTTGCCCTCTCTGATTCCTAGAAAAGGATCTTTGAGAGCTAGAGAAGCGGACCCTGAGGGCAGACAGAGTCTTCCCATCATTCTCGCTCTGGACCAGAGTGTCACGTACTGTCTTTCCGAACAGGGACAAGCTGAAGGGAGTCATGACCAAATCCACGGGAGCCTGGGCGGAGTCCATGGAAATAGGCTGAGGTCTCGATCTTTGGGAGAACCCTCTCCACCACGTCGAATGCCGATGGAGAGCACACCTCCTTAGCAACCAACAAGGAGGAAGCTCTCCCCGGCTCTGCAGTGAGGATCGGGGTCAAGACCGAGGTAGCCGGGGTTCTGAAGGAACGGCTCGGATCCGAAAACATCAGAGCCAAAGACACCTCCAATCCCTCGGATCCAACTCCTCATTCTCGGCCCCAAGAGTTGCTCAGATCTGAACAGGTCTGATCCGAGGAACTCAAGGTAATCACTGGCGTCAAGGTCAGAGGAACCATCAGTGCCGAACCCCCAGCTCAGAGGATTCTCGGATCCATAAACCCTGAAACCGCAGGCCAGATCAGGGAAGGAGAAATTGGATGGAAGAAGGGCATGGAGGTCCCCTCTCTAGCTGGACAGGGGCCTGGCAAGAATCCCATTTGGATTTGGGTCCGAATGAACCTCATCATCCTGTCCATATCTAACTCCAACAGACTCCGAGTCGAGCACGAGGAGGCAACACATTCAGATCTGGCTGGTCGGTGCGATGACCTCGTTGAAGGCCTTGGGACCAAGGGCTCCATTGGCTCCGGGGAGAACCTCGGGGAGTGGAGCCGAGGAGAAGTGGTCCTAGTCACTTTGGAAGGCAGGCTAGGGAAGGGCTCCCGCTCTGGAGACCGCTTGCGGTGCCTATCCCCTCCCTTCTCCTTGCCTTTCTTCTCTTTTCCTTTAGTCCCCCCTTCAACAGTCTTAGTGGGAGGTGGAGTCCCAGCCTGGGGGGGGGGGTTGATCAGCTACTGGAAGAGCCGAGGTCCCAGTGTCCAAGGCAGAAACTGGTAGAAGGCCCTTAGCTACCAGCTTTGCCTTCCTTTCTTTTAGGGCCCTAGGGTTGAACCCTGCACACACACTACATGGCAAAGAAAGATGGGGAATACCCAGACAAATAAAACACAGAGTGTGGCCATCGACTGGTGAAAGCTTGTGGCCACACTCTGTGCATTTTTTAAAAGTAGGTTTTGGCTGCTCAGCCATACTAAAAACCCATTCAGCCAAAACTTAAGCCAAAGCTACCACACACACACACACACACAAAGGTTAGGAAGGCCTACTATCTACCGTACTACAACTTTAACTTTTTTTTTTACACAAAAAAACAACGAACAGCAAAGGGGAGGAAAGGGTTAAACTAACGACCACACACACACTCACTAAAAGTGCAAGAAAAAATATTACTCACTATACCCAACTTGGAGCTAAAGAGATCACGATGCTTATGCTTGAAGCGGCAAACGAGATCTGAGGGAAGGTAGGAGATGTGAGGGATTATAGGTAAGGGGAGGAGCTTGGAGCAGATGCTTGGAAAAGGTTGCTAGCTCGGATCCGATATGGATCTGAATACCCACAGGTTACAGATAAATTAAGTTAACTACTTCAGATTCCATGTTTTCCAATACTTGGGACAGTCCATACTTGAGATTTAGCAATTAGGATCCCTGTTTATAATCCTTGGATTTTGGGTACAACCATTACATATAATTAACAAATATACATTCATGTCTTTTGGGTTTTGTTGGTATCTGAGGTTTCTTTGTGCTTGATGGGGGGTGGGGACTGTTATTTGTAGTTTGTGCTGCTTAGTTTTGTTTTATGAACTAATTTTTACAGTACTTTAAATAGTAGCAATACTCCATAATATTCAATGCCGGATAGCTTAAAACCTGTATTATATACAGACTGGAGACAAGTATCAACAAAATTATTGCTTCCTTAATTTCAGGATCTGCAATTTGTGGGAAAAAAAGATTTCAAAATTTTAAGCTAGCTTTTTGAAGCAAAGGGGTAAAGCTTTGATTATGATCCAGGTGATCTTGGATCATCTAGCGAACTAGACACTAGAAGTGCTGGCCAGAGAAGGTGGTGATGACTGGTTGGTGTTAGCTCATTCATCCTGGAGAAAGGAGGTTGGAGGAAGGAAGGTTGCCCAACATAGTAAAACTGCTGACCCTTTGCACTGTCTGAGTGATTGCACCAGGAGCACTGATTCATGTTATCCACAATGATTGTCACTCACCATATGACAGTGTATTCAGGATGACAGATGTAATGTTATCCACAACACCTGATAATGTAGTCAGGCTGACAGATGTGTGGAAGTACATGTGTACTAAATAGGAATGACAATGCAGCCCTCCACACACTGGGAGAAAGATGCAGCAGGTCAAACACAAAGGGTAAGGACCAAAAGGAGGAAAACATGATAGCTGCCTGAATGATAGAGCCCCCCAAGTCAGTAAAATAAGGGTACTTGATATTCAGCAGGCATTGGGAAGAAAATACTAAAAAGACGTTTCCCTGGATTCAGAAAGATTCTCACTACTTGCGCAAATTTTACTACCTCATGTAGGTTAATTTATGCAATAGTGAGAAAATGTGATACAGGCAGGTATAGCTGCAAATAGAAAGGCCACATTAACAGCTCATTAGCTTATCTCTGAATTGTCTTTTTTAACACTTGCACTATCAAACTTGTTTTGGTGGCAGTGTTTATCCTGGCAGCCCATGCATCTCTTAGCAAAGGCACCAATTACACAGACACACACACACACACACACACACACACACACACACACACACACACACACACACACACACACACACACACACACGCGTGCGCGCACACACACACTCTGAGACTTAGCTGATGGATGATAATTGTGAGGGATAAAAAAAGTGGTAGGATATTTTCAGTGTCCCTGTACTGGTGAGGTGTTCCACACAATAGCTCTACAACAACATCACCAATAAAAGACATAACAGAGGAAAAAACAAACAAAAAATGTTTTTCATTACAGGGATACAAAAAACACATTCTGCTGAAGCATACATACAGAAAAGTACCAAAGCATAGTATTACACATCCCAATCCCAACATCTTTACATCAAGTTCACACCAAAAGGAAAACCATATTACTTATTTTAAACATTACCAAAATAACCCCTACTCTCCTATCATAGCAAAGGAGCATAAAAAATAATAAATCACTCCCTGACATGGTTGGCCTTACCTATAGGTGAATCAGGTGGCTAGTGTATTTCTTTACTTTAAACTTAGCAAATAAATGGGCTGTGGAAGCCTTGTTCAAAGAAGCCACAGCTAAAATGGCGTATTATTTATTTATTTATTTTATTTTACATTTGTTTACCGGGATAGTCTGACTGGATGCATGTCCATTTTCAGCGGAGGCCCGGGGAGAAAACCTCCAAGGGTAAGCAGATACAGCATTACATAATACCAGCATTACATATTACAAACAGACTATTTACAGAGATCACATAAGTAAGCAAGTTAAACAAGTTCCACAGGTTACAGCTAATCCTGAGCACAAGTCAGGATTAAATTAAATTACACAGTAAACTGGTTAACAGATTTTTATACATTCTAGAGAGAGTTAGCCAGGCTTGATACATTGACATAGCCAGTTAAGTGACAAATGTTGTTTGAGTCTAAATTGACCTAAGGTGGAAAGTAAGGTAATATCAGCTGGAAGAGAGTTCCAGGATCTACTTACAGAGTTTGCAAAGAGAGAATCACCGGCTGTGTTATTAATTTTGCTAGTCTGAATTAGTAGTTTGTTAGATGATCGAAGCGGTCTAGGATTGTTATAGGGGGTGATAATCTTTTTAAGTGCAGGAGTATTGTCCGGATTATAGAGGATTTTATAGGCCATAATCAGTTGGTTATACTGGATTAGGCTGGGTAGTTCAAGCCACCCAAGCTGATTTAGATTGATGCAATGATGTGTCCTAAAAGGCAGCCCAGTGGCAAACCTGACAATGTGGTTGTAGCAAATTGAGAGTTTGTTAAGGACAGTCTTGTTTAAAATCGAGAGTAGAGGGAATGCATACAGAAGGGCTGAAAGAAGGTGAGAGCGAGCTATGGCAATTTTAGCTGGAGGGGTTAGGAAGGCTTTTATTCTGTAAAGTGACCCTAGTTTTTTATTGATGGTTTTGATAGTTTGGTTAACATGTAGGTCAAATTTTAGATTATTGTCTATGATGACACCTAATAGTTTTGTAGATGGGTCAGGGGAGATTATTGTGCCATCATTTGATTTTATGGTAAAGGTGAAAGCGGTAGACCCACGTGTTGGTGAAAATAACAGCATTTTAGTTTTTTGGGATTTAGAATCAGACAATGTTCAGAAAGCCAGTTTTCTATTGTATTAAAGGTGGTATGGGTAGCTGACCACAACTCTACTGGAGATGTGGCTGAGAAAAACAGAGTAGAGTCATCAGCATATTGGATACAGCTGACTTTTGGGATGACAGTATAAAGGTCGTTAATGAAGATGGAGAACAGCAAGGGCCCTAGTATAGAGCCTTGTGGTACTCAAAGGGTGTTAGGTAGAAGGTTAGAGAGTTTGTTCTGCCAGAGGACAGCCTGCTGTCGACCATTCAGGTAGGACTGAAACAATTGGAGGGCTCCATTATCTAGACAGAATGTTTGCAGGGTGTGGATTAAAAGTTGGTGATCAACCATATCGAATGCCTTGGAAAGATCCAAAAAGAGGGCTGATGATATATAATTATTGTTGCGATTATGGTTTATGGTGTTAGTAAAGGCTAAGATGGCTGAAGTAGTGCTGTGATGAGGACGGAAGCCATGCTGAGTGTCTGCCATAAGGCGATTTTGGATTAGGTGGTGCATGAGTTGTCTATGAATACATTTTTCCATAATCTTTGCAAGTGGAGAGAGTATAGCTACTGGCCTATAATTGGCGAATTCAGTAGAGCTGCCTCCTTTGTGAAGTGGGATTACATAGGATATTTTCCAGATGGTGGGAATTTTAGCTTCTACTATGGTTCGATTGATTAGTATTGAGACGGGGTACGCAATAGTATCAGCTGATTTTTGTAGGTACTCGGCAGGGAGTTGATCAGCAGAAAGTGTAGTGGGTTTTAATTTTTTGATCAAGGTATGGATAAGTGAAGTGGCGACTGGTTGGAAGCTGAACACGAGTAGGTTTCTAGGGGTGCTACTTTCAGGACCAGGGGAGCTAGGAGGTAGATGGCTAGCTAGAGCTTGAATTGTCTCTGTAAAGAATTGGTTAAAACTATCAGAAACATCTTCAGGGGTTTTATCAATAGTAGTAGCAGGGATTGGGGTTGAAGTTTGTCCAGGATGTAGTATTTTGATTTACTGTCTGTAAATTAAAGTAGTATTGTTTTTTGTCTTGTAAAATTGATTTTTTGGTTTCGTTCCTGGATTGCCTGTATTTAATGTGATCTTGAGGGTCTTTAGAAGAACGCCATAAAGCCCATGCTTTGTTTCTAAGGGTAATTTTGAGTTTAGACTCTATAGAAAGTCATGGTGCAGTTTTTGCCTTGGTTCTCTTTGAACGAACAGGTGCATGCAAATCAAGGATCTCAAGGAATTTGTTGTTAAAGTACGCTACTGCTTCCTCTAAGGGGAGGTGTTTTAGAATAGACCAATTACATGAGTTTAGTTCTTGTTGGAATTTGGCAGGGTCAAAGTTTTTATTGTTTCTAACCTTTCTGAGTAAGAGTTGTTGGGAATTAATGGTTTTGTGCTTAATTACATATGTGAGAAGGTGATCGCTTAGGCCATTAAGGAGGGTACCAGAGGTGTACAGTTGGGGGTGACTGTTTATGAGTACCCAGTCAAGTATACTTTCTTTTTGGTTGGGTTTACCTATCCTGGTAGGGGTGGATATGATTTGTGCAAATGCATGCAGGTTAATATGGGTGGTTGGGGATTCTGAGGAACAGGTGCCCCAGTCTATGTTAAAGTCTCCAAGTAGTACGGTTTATTGGGGGTAGTGACATGATAGCCAGTGCAGGATATCTTCAAATGTAGATATATTGTTACCTGGGGGAATGTACATACAGATGATATTAATACATTTATTTTTATTAAGTTGCAATTTGGTGGCAAGAATCTCTGAGTTATTAATCTGAGGAGGTTGTATTACATCTATGGTGACATTCAACTCAGATTTATAGAGTACAGCTACCCCACCCCCTTCCTTGAAGCACGATCCAGCCTGTGTATGTTGTACCCAGGTGGTAACACTTCATTGTCTTTAGTGTTAGGTTTTAACCAGGTTTCAGATAAACAGAGAATCTCAGGGGAGTGGACATCCAGAAGTGCATGCAATTCATGTACCTTGTTATTAATGCTTCTAATATTGAGATGACAGACTAGGAGAGAGTTAGTTGGCCTATTAATTGTAGGTTTGTAGCTTAGATTGCAAGTAGAGGGGGTATGTGTATCTGAAATGAGTGGGCCAGGGTTGAGGTGAATATCACCACCAAGTATAAGGTTGAGTCTATACTTGGTGATGAACTTCAGGAATTTGTTTATTAGTTTGTGGTAGTGTTTGGATCTAGAGCTAATGTGCCTGGGGTTGAGATGTTGATAGACTGAACAAGATGTTGGATAGGATCTGGTACTGTAAGTATGGTTGAAGGTGGAAGGATTTACAGCTGGGGTGATAGTATGGCCTTTTGGGACCTGAAATCCCGTGAGAAACTGGTTTTCATACAAGGTAAGGAGGTATGGTGTGAACAAGAGGGGTAGTAAAAAGGAGTATATCATTATCTGTGATTTGGCTAGTGAGTTAAGGAACTGTTTTACCTGGTGATGCAACACCAGAAGATAGAGTGGTGAGGTAAAGGTACTGGAAGGGGGATGGGTGAATCCTAGATGAAAGCTAATAGGTGTTATTAAAATGTAGGTAGTAGAATGGGGGTGGGTGGAATTATCCCAGATGAAAGCAGATAGGATCTAGAAAGTGGGGGAGTGGCTATAGTACTATAAATTTAGAGGTACTGGGGGAGGGAGGGGAGCGAAGAGAGCCCGAGTAGCGAGGCTTAACGAAGGGCTATTGCAGTTTACAAGGTATCCTAAGGTGTCCTAAAGCTATAAGGTAAGTATTACAGCTCTTAATGTAAGAGTCAATTTATTTCAGTTACAGGGGAAGGAGGCAACCACTCAAGTAGAAACAAAGAGCCCTATGGCTGACCAATATGGTGACCTGCTTAATTATAAAGCACTGTAAGTGAAAGCTTAACAAATGCTTTTTGTGTGTGCAACCTACTCTGTTTAAATGTTGAGAGAAACTGATTGCAGTCCTGTAGACACTGTTTGTAGGGAACTGTAGAATTCAACTAGGAAAAGAGAAAAGCAGAGATTCTAGGGTAAGCATGAAGGCAACAACAGGCAGTTATTATATAATAATGCATTCAGAAAGGTTTGGTGGGGGGTAATGTAGCCTACTTCAGAATGAACTAAGATTTATAGCTAAGAAATCTAAGCAAGAGAGCAATGCAGTAAATAAACACTTGCCAGATTTTAAAGATATACCAGGAAAACTAAATCAATTATTCACAATTGTACAACTGGAAAATTGCCAGTAAAAGCACTTCAGGTATAGCTAGCCTACTAAGGAGGTGCTATATACCTGATCACTCAGTTTGCTGGTTTTCTGCTCTGCCCACCCATGATCTACCTGATATGTTGTTACCTTATTGGATAGCAAGAAGTAGAAAGCCCATATATTTTAAAAGTTAAAATGGACATGATGGCCTCAGCTGAAACAGCAGCAGAGACTGTAACTACCAATAGTGTAAGGTAAGTTTTTTTATTGAATCATGGCAGGCAATCAGACATAGTTGACGGATGGTTTTGCAAGACTAATTTTGGAGTACTATACTGGGGCTAGTTAGCAATTGTGTGCTTGTGAGAAACAGAGATGAAACATATTACTGTGACCTGTAATGTACATTTGTTTTATTTTATTACAGCTGGATTGCGTGAGATGTACACAAGAGAACAAAGTAGCTATAACTTTTAGTTATGTACTTACCATAACTTTGGATGTATGGGATCCATCTCGCCTACATTCAAAACTGATGGGTTCGGAGCCGATCCGTCGGCTCCGACTCGGCCACTATATACTAGAACAAAGTCTCTCATTGGCTGGGCTACCCCTTATCCCAGAATGCACCACACCTGCTTCCCCAGATCTTGTTTGTTCGCTTTCATACAATCATACAGGTACAGAAACACATACCAATAACTGTAACTAACTAGAGCCCTTCCAGAGGAGGGCTTAGCAAGATCAATATTTCCTCCAAATCCAAAAGGTAGGGGGAAGGAGGGTGGGTATGTATGAATGTAGGCGAGATGGATCCCATACATCCAAAGTTATGGTAAGTACATAACTAAAAGATGTAATGGAATCCTATCTCGACTACATTCATAACTGATGGGACAGCGTCCCTAGCACCTAAATCCTGGGTGGCTCACTGGAACACACTCCTGAGAACTGCAGAACCAAATGAAGCTCTGCCTCGGGAAGCCACATCAACCTTGTAATGAGAAAAGAAGGTGTGCGGAGAAGACCAAGTAGCAGCCGCACAAATATCATCTATTGAAACTTTGGAGTGAAAAGCTACAGAGGTGGCCATAGCCCTGGTAGAATGAGCTTTGAGTGGGAAAGGCACCTCTCTGCCTGACTGGGAATAAATGAAAGAGATGCAATCCTTAATCCATTTGGCAATGGTGGTTTTGGCAACTGGTAGACCTAACCTATTCTCCGCAAAGGACACAAACAGTTGGTTAGATTTTCGTGTCTGAGTGGTCCTATCTAAGTAAAAACGCAGTTGCCTGTGAACATCCAACTGGTGGAAGGTATATTCTGCTCTATTAGAAAAATTTGGAAAGAAAACTGGGAGCTCCAATGATTTCTGAATGCATAAAGGGGATGCTACCTTAGGCAAGAAGGATGGATTCAATCTAAGGGAAACTCTGTCTTTGTGAAAAATCAAATAAGGAGGGGTAGAACAGAGAGCCTGAAGCTCTGAAACCCGCTTAGCAGAAGTTATTGCCACAAGAATGGCAGTTTTCCACGACAGAAATTTTATATCACAAGTGACTGCCGGCTCAAAGGGACGGGCAGTTAAAGAGGCCAGAACCAAATTTAAGTCCCAAGGGGGCACCGGATGAGCCACAGGAGACCTGAGGAGCCAGGCTCCCTTAAGAAAGGACTTGCAAAGTCTGTTAGCCATTAATGAAGGCTCTATAGCAACATGAAAATTAGATATAGCCGCCAGTTGAACTTTAATTGTGGAGACTGAAGAGCCTGAATGAAACAATGAAGCTAGAAATTCCAAGACCTGTGGAACTGGGGCTGTAAGAGGATCAATGCCTCGCTGCTGGGCCCAACAAACAAACCTTTTCCATTTGCTGGAATACAGCTTAACGGTGGACGGCTTGTGGGAAGAGGGCAAGATGTGCATCACTTCTGAAGAAAGAGAGAGATCTCTAACTAAGGATGGAAGTGGAGTAACCAAGCAGCCAGTCGCAATGACCGGAGGGACGGATGAGATTGTCCCGACTGATGAGACAACAGGTCTGGCACTGGGTCCAGAATCCAGGGGCCCTGTACCGCATACTTCTGAAGGAATGGGAACCAAACCTGACGGGGCCAATGTGGGGCGACCAAAATCATGTGGCACCCAACATGAAGAGCCTTCTGAATCACCCTCGGGAGAAGGGGAATTGGGGGGAAGGCATAAAGCAGACCCGGGGGCCAATTGTGGGCTAGAGCGTCCCTGGGAGACTGCCCCTGAGAGGGAGTCAGAGTGAAGAACTCTCTGCACTTCGCATTGTTGGGGCTGGTGAACAAGTTGCAACAAGGGAGACCCCATTTGGTGAAGATCTGTGCAGCCACTCTGTTGTTGAGGGACCACTTGTGGGGCAACAGGAGAGTCCTGCTGAGCCTGTCTGCAATCACATTGGCTTTCCCTGGAATGTGCGTGGCTACTAAGAAACGTCGAGTGGCTGAGGCCCAGCGTCATACTCTTATGGCCTCCCTGCAAAGGGGGTAGGACCTGGTTCTGCCCTGCTTGTTTATGTGCCAAACTACCGACATGTTGTCGGATAGAATCGCAATAGTACCTTGGGGGAGAGCATGATGAAGTGCTTGCAAAACCAGAAGCACCGCTCTCATTTCCAGGATATTGATGTGAAGGTGCGCTTCGCAATCCTGCCAAGTGCCTTGGACAGACCTGTCCAGATAATGACCCCCCCACCCTATCTGGGAGGCGTCCGTGGTCACTGTGGCAACAGGGGGCTGAAGGGCGAAAGGACGCAGCCACCAACAGAGGTCCCGACGACAACTGTCCGTAATCAGAACCAGGTGGTTCAGGGGAAGTTCTTGGTACGACCATTGAACTGATAATAGCCATTGCAGCACCCGCATGTGCAGCCTGGCTAACGGTACTAAGAGGATAGTTGCAGCCATCGTGCCCAATAACTGAAGGATCTGTCTGGCAGGAACTCGAGATTTGGGTAACAAATTTAGAACCTGTGATTGTAGAACCTGAATTCTTTCTGATGGCAAAAATGCTCGCATCCTTTTTGTGTCTAACTCTGCGCCTATAAATGTGATATGCTGAGATGGCCGCAGCACAAATTTTTTCCAACTGAAAGTGATTCCCAGCGAGAGACCCAAAGTTACTGTGGCCATCAGCGCTCAAATCAGTAGATGCTTGGAGGTGGCAGTGAGGAGCCAGTCGTCAAGATAGGGAAACACTTGGAATCCTAGACTTCTCAAGTGAGCTGTCACTACTGCCAGACACTTGGTAAACACCCTGGGGGCTGTGGTGACGGGCTGGATGACCCCTTTGCTTAGCAGCTTTGAAACTTCTATGGCTGCTAGATCCCGTTGACTGGGTGGCACGTCCAGGATTCTCCTTGTAGGAGGAGGGGGCTTGAAAAAGGGGATGAGGTAGCCTCCGGTTACAATGCGAAGCACCCACTGATCCTTGGTTATAGATTCCCAAGCCTGTGGGTGTTTCGCAAAATGACCCCCGACTGGCTCTGGAGAAGCACAGCCGGGCCACATCCTAGGGATGTTGAGGGTAGGAGGAACCACGAAAGGAGTCGCGGTCTCCAGAGTTACGGGGGCCTCTGCCACCTCTAAGACCCATCAAAGGGGGCGTTGGCGAAGGAAGACTTAAAGGCCTCCGCGAGTGGACACAAGCGTAACCAGACTTGTCTCCTAAGAGCCACTCCTGTGCCCGCTGCTCTACTCACCCCTTCGGCTGCATAGGAAATGAGCCTCATGGACGAGTTGACAATAGAAGATAGGGTAGTCATCTGGGCGCCTACGGTCTGTGCTAACGCCTCAGGAAGATTACCCGCAAGAGACTCTCCTAACTCCTTGAGGAGGTCCCTTTGGAGCCTTGTAAAATGACAGAGATAGTTCAGCAACCGCAGGGTAAAGGTCGCTGAAGAAAGGGTACGCTTCCGCATCTATCCATGCTCCTAGAATCCTTATTAGGAGGATGAATAGACGTTGAAGCCTCTGCCATGTCCTGCTGAGTGGCAGATGCCACCACCATAGCATCAACTGCAACACCCTTAGTGAGGAATTCCTTCTGGGGAGGGGCTGAAAGAAACTTATTAGGCCTGGCAGGCACTGGTTCCACTGTATCAGGATGTTCCCACACCCTCCGAGAGATTAGATCTAATAACTCGTTGAATGGTAGAGACACCCAGGAGGAGGAGGGCTGGGCCCCAAAGGCGTTGAGGAAGACTGACTCCTCAGCGGTAGGGGCTTTGGATTGCCAATTGCCTCTCTGTCTCAAGATCTCAAGGATATCCGAGAAGGAGATGTCATCGGAGGACGATTTAGGGGACCCCTCCGCATCATCGAGGTCAGTATCTGAAGTGACGGATTAATCTTGGGAATCAACGTGTTTCCTCTTACGCAGTTTCTTCCTTGGGGGTTCATCCGAAGCAGATTCAGAAGGACCCCCCGGAAGAAGGGAACTCTCTAAGGGGGTATCCTCAGGCCCCGGGGCCCCACTGTTGTGGGAAAGAATGTCTCCAGAGGCACCAGTACCCAAAACTTGGGACGGTGAGGTAGAAACCTGCTGAACCAGCAAGGTCATGGCCAGCGCACTCCTCATGGCCTCAAAAGCAGGACCTCCAGACTCCGCAGAGGGCACTTGCTGAGAGACCATGGCGGTACCGGGAATACCTGCGGCCGATGCCCCGAGGGGAAGACTGGGCATCGAAGAGGCGAGCTCCACAGTGTTGCCCTCGGCCCCCGCCGAGGAAGACTCGGTACCAAACCCTGACTCTGAGGACAGGGTAGGAATGAAGGTCGGAGCAGAGAAACTCCGAGGGGGTCCCTGCTCCGACTGGACGATTCCGCTGCGTTCTACCCGCACCAACTCCAACGGCTCCAAGGGGGTCGGAGGAGGAATCAAATGCACTGAATGTGGAATCGGCTCCGAAGCCGAGTGGGCTGGAGCCAAGATCATTTTAGTAAAAACTGGGGACTGGAACATCCTCTGGATAACCCTATCCAAATCCGAATCCGACAACCTAGAGGATTTAGAGGAAATAGACTGGGGCCGAGAAAACTTCTGCCTCGGCTCCGATAAAGCAGGGGATCGGCTCCGAAAGGGTTCCAGCACTATCGGACCCGAGACTGGAAGCGTTTGTAACAGTGTCGGCGCCAAAGGAGGCTCCGGGGCCAAGGGGGAAGAGTCTGAGCTGCACACCTCCAATGGCTCCAAGAACAAAGGAGCCGAACTAGGTGATTGGCCTCTCGATGCACTAACCTGCAGCTCCGACACCAATGGAGCCGAGGGAAGAAGCACCGAGGCAGACCCTTCAGCCATTGGCTCCAAAGCCATTGGAGCCGAGGAAGAAGAAGTCAATCCATGTTTCTCAGCTGTCGGGTCTGACGGACTGGTCGGAGCTGACGATCTATGCTTCTTGGGTGTCGGGCCCGATGGACTGGTCAGAGCCGATGATCTCTTCTTTTTAGAAGCTGGAGATGAAGCTAACGCTTCCTCAAATGAAGGCTTAATAAGACCCCTAAGTATCAGCTTGTTTTTTCTTTCCTGGAGAACCCTGGAAGAAAAAGCGTGACACACACTGCAAGTATCCTGTAGATGTTTAGGCCCTAAACAGTACACGCAGACAGCATGACTGTCTGTAATAGACATTTTATAATTACATTTTGCACACTTTTTAAACCCTGATTTCTGCTCCTTAGACATTTTGAGCACAGTAGAAAAACAGGAGACAGATAGCTAGAAAAATACAGGGGTAAACTAATATATGGGCTAAGGCCCTCTAACTTAAACGGGCTTAGCCCGATACAACAGGTCAGAAGTAAGGTAATATGTGGGCTAAAGCCCTCTAACTTAAACGGGCTTAGCCCGAAAACTAATTCAGTCACACAACAAGAAAAAAATATGTAAACACACAATAAGGCAAAGGCCCTCTAACTCAAACGGGCCTTGCCCAGTACACTAGAAGCGTGAAAAAAAATAAAATTTAACTTTTCACAAAACTGACCACAAACGCTCACAAAGCTGTTAAAACAGCTGTTTGTGTAAAAGCTGATAGTAACCCTAGCCAAAAAGACCAAAAAGGTCAAGAAATACACTTAGCTCCAGCCAAGTCGAGACCACATCCAGCTTGAAAAGCGGCAAACGAGATCTGGGGAAGCAGGCATGGTGCATTCTGGGATAAGGGGTAGCCCAGCCAAAGAGAGACTTCGTTCTAGTATATAGTGGCCGAGTCGGAGCCGACGGATCGGCTCCAAACCCATCAGTTATGAATGTAGGCGAGATAGGATCCCATTACATCTGCTGGGTAAGGGGGTTGCCTTTTGATGAAAATAATTAATCCTGCTGTTAATTGCTCATTATTCTGGCTTTGCAGGACTAATGGAATTTGTGTGAAGCAAAATGGAATAATTTACTGTGGCTATTCTTTGTGTGAAACAAAACTGAAATACATTAATGTGACCATTATTTTTATCATAATCAGAGGTATACACTTTCAATAAAGTTGTTATGACTGTAAATAGTGGCCTGTCTATAGATGAAAGTAAGCATTCCTTTTGTCCCTTGTTCAGTTTAAGTGGTCAGTAGTTTGGCTCTGTAGGACTCATATGCATCTGTGTGAATTTGGAATAGTTTACTGTGACTAATGCATGCCTGCGTGAAACAGAGAATACCTTAATGTGACTAACATAATCATTACATTTCCCTCCAGACAGACATCTGAGGTGGACACTTTCAACAACAGGACTATAATTACTAGGTACAGGGGCTGTCTTGGATACAAATGACTGATCCTGCTTTCAGGATCAAGTTAAACAGTTATTAATCTGTCTTCACACAACTAGTGTGCATTTATGTAAGCATGTTGCAATATCTTTCTGTGGCCATTTTGAAACATAATCAGACATCTGATGTGCATACTGTCAATAAAATGGCTGTAATTAATAGATACACAGGCTGTTCAATAAAAGTGAAATACCCCTGCTATTGTCTGACAACTGTTAAACAGTCACTGATTTGATGTGATAGGAGCAGTATCATATAATGTGCTGTATTTACTGAAATAAATGCAACATGATCATTGCTCTGGCCTGTATGTGTGTATTGTGATATATTTAAGACCATATTTTTTTTCACTTTCTGTCACGATCAAACATCAGCACTGTAACAAAATGTGGTTATCTTTAGTTGTCAGGGCAGAATACTGGGAAAGCAATATATCACTAACAGAGCCAGTAGCATAGCCAGCTCACTGCTCTTGGCTTTCTGGTTGAATTCTTGACTGTATTTCCTTGTGTGGGGAGTATGCATACACACCAAGTCTTCATGTGTTTTTGTCCAGGTGTTCTAGTTTCCTCAAACAGATCAAAGTCATTCAATTGATTGTCATTCCTTCAATTTGCTGTTGGTAAGCATGCAGAGTATGTATGCGTGTGTTCCTGCTACCATCTAGTGACAGGTTCAGCTTGTCAAGGGCAGTGTTAGTATGTTTGTGAAAACTCAAAGCACTTTGTCACGGAATGCGTCAGTGTGTGTGTGTGTGTGTGTGTATATATATATATATAAATAATATCACTTTTTTTTAACCATTGAACAAACAAAACTAGTGAGAGTAAATACATAACCTTTCTGGGTAGAAGTTAAAAAAAAAAAGAAGTTAGCAAGTGTAAACAGCAAAAAAAATAGCTCTGGGCATTGAAGAGTTTATCAAAAAGGCTGCAAACTACTGTAAACTGCTAGAAGAAAATGGTAGCTGAAGTGTGTATGTTTAGAAAGTCAGCAAGGACAAGAAAAACTAAAAGGGAGAGCATCTGTGAAAACTCAGAAAGAGACTGAAGGCAATATGGAGTAGTAGAGATGGGAAATACAGGTTGTAATTACAGCTGAAGGAGAAAACTGTTCAGTCACTCTAGAGAGAAAGACTGAGCAAATGTATTCTGAGATTTTCAAAATAAGTGGGTCTCTGTTGAATATACAGAGACAAACATCAGAAATCTGCAGTAAATAGAAAATGTATTAACCAGGCATTTTAAGGAAATAGTCAATATGCCAACTGCTATAAAGGTGATGAAAGCTAACTCTTGGATAGGTCACATGGAGACAACTTGAGGTTTACAGTAGTACCAGAACAAATTGAAGGGAAGGTTTGTAAAGACATTATGAGAAAATGCCTCAGCATACAATCTGGACTTTTTATTGATAATATTAAAATAGAAAGAGCATTTGGAGTAAATATTCTCAACATGAGACTGAGGAAACAGCAGAGATCGATATTGATTATGTATCAGGTAAAGACGGAAATTCTTTCTATTTTGTAGAGGAAGGAATCAATCATAAAGGTTGGAGATAAGTGTTTATGCAGATAATTACTTTTTATTACAAACATGAACCAACAGAAATGCATTGTTTTCCTTCTGTAAGACTATTCAGAGAAATGAAACTTCATTTCAAGTTTTTAGTCTTCTATCCACTTGGATTAAAAAATTACACAGATCCTTTCAAGGCACAAGATCAGCTGTCAATTAGAAAACAACATATGGATAAATGAGAAAGTGGTGAAGGCACAAGCAACCAGTTAACAGGTGCAGAAAAAGCAAACTGTTGACACTTCATGTATGACATGACATTTCCTGTGAAGCCTTTTCCTGTTTTCCAAAACAAAATGATGAAATAAAAAATGAGATGAAACCCAGGAACACTGAATGAAAACACTACTTAATGTATAACTGAATGGAGAAGGGGAGGGGGCTACACTGCATGCTCTCATTTTCTGTTCTCAAAATGCAAACTGTGTTTATGTTGCTTTTAATAAAGGCACTATGACAGTGTGGAAGGGGGAGAAGTAAATGTAAAAGGAAACTAAAATATTACATGATGGAAGCCAACAGACAATATTCTATAAAGCTAGTTCTGTAATGCATGCATTATGTCTACAAATGTGTACAAAGTTAATGAGACATGTGTTGACTAAAAGTAGACTAGATAGTAAGGATCACAAAAATTATTCACTGGAAGCATGGAACAAAGGATCTGATTTATGTACAGAGAAATGTATTATGTGCAAGACTGCCTGATATAATTAAAATGTAAAAGATAACACTATCTGTAGGAGTGGCTTAGGTTCATATCTCAAACGAGAGCTAATATTTTTCTTCCACTTCTATGATTCTAATAATGTCTAAGTATAGGGTTGTTTTGAGTGTTCTTGGTGAGTGTGTGTTTGTAATTCAGCCTGTAGAAATGAATATGAAAGAACAAAGGTAACTTAGCCAACTAGCAACACAATGACAGAGGGACAGCTTTAGAAATAAAATGCTACAGGCAAGAATATACAGATCAGTGATTTATAATACCTGCCTTCTTGCGCAAAGGCTTAACAGTTTTACAGCAGGACTGTAATAAGTTTCATACTGCTGCTACACTGCATGTTGGCTCTAATGCAGTGTGAAAATATGCAGTTTATTTCTTGGGTAGGGAAGGAAACCTGTATTTTAATAAGAGATTGGGTTCAGTTGGGACAATAGTATACAGGTGTGTGTAAAGGTGCACAAAAAAGTGATAAAAACAGAGTATAAAGGACCAATTTGTAACAGAAAGGCAAGGAATACAAGATAATTATAATAAAATATAAGCTTTACTATGCCGCAATTTGACTTATTGGTTTGGAATGTTAATGTCCTAGTTGGCAGGAATGGACAACAGACAATACTGACTTAAATTTCAAATAGTAATACATAGATAATAATTCTACAGGAAATGCACTCAAGCCATATATAACATTACCATTTTGCAAACTACAGTGGGAAGGAGCGTTTCTTTGCTGGAACAGAAAGAGAGTAAAAATGTATCTTAATTAAGAAACGTATAGGAATAAATACTGAGGAACAAATCAAGAACAGGCAAGGAGGACTTACAGTGGAGAGATTGTTGGCATGGTGTAAGAATTACCCTGGCTGCAGTATATATTCCATGTTCATAGGATCATAAGAAGTTACCTATGAGGTACCCACCAGAGGCTCTTATAAGCCTAGCCAAGAATTTAGCCCATGTATAGACAAATCAGCACCAGGTGCCCCTGTCCAGTAGGGACACGGATGGAATCCCATGGATGTATTTTCTATTTCCCATCCAGTTATACAGGTTGTGCTTAAAAAGGGGTAAAGAGGTAATCTGCTTGACGTGGAGAGGGAGTCTATTCCATAGATGGGGGAAGTCTCTGGGACACAAATCTGTCCCGCCAACAAGTCCATCCTAATGATGTCACAGACCAGGTTGAGGCCACATATGCAGGTTACTCGAGTGGAGCTTGACTTGCAGATATGCAGTAGCCCCATTAAGTCGGGGTCTGAGATCACCTTGTACGCCAGACAGAGGTCACCTCTGAGGAGTCTGTATGAAACAGAGTAGAAGGATAGGGCTTTTAGCCTATCTGTGTATGGTAGATTTTTAAGGCCCAAGAGTCTCCTGCTGAGGAACCTCTGTGGTCTCTCCAGCTGCTGCATGTGCTTAGCGAGGTACATGCCAAATGGGGCACTGTACTCAATAATGGGCCTTATAAGGGAAGAATACAAGGATGTTATGACCTCCTTGTCCCTGGATGAGATACCCTTACTTATGAGGTGGGCCATGTAGAAAGCCTTCTGTACAATGGAAGCAACATGGTGGTCAAAAGTCAGGTTTCTATCAATCTGGGTGCCCAAATCCCTCACAACTGACTGTGTGCTTAGGACGTTGTTATTAATGTGATAATTTGTGGGGACATTACTCTCCCCAAAGGGGATGATGATGCATTTTTTTGTATTCAGCTTGAGGCCATGTATGTTAACAGTGATCCCACTGATGTTAACAGTGAGACAGGATATAAAAATATCATGGAAGAAGTTATAGACATTCACCAAGGATGTATGGCAGCAGCAAGAGACTGGAACACTATAGGAAATACGAAAGCCATCTCTGGAAGTCAATATACCACAGAATACTGGTTGAGGGCAGATACTTACAGAAATATATGCATGTGTTTGGGCTTATGGAGGTAATGAAAATAACACAGAACGAAAGTACAGTTTTGTATCTACCATAAATGTAGATGTTCGAGTGCTAATACAGCTGCAGTCCTCACAGATGGGTTCTCCTGCCGTCAGGCGGGGTCCCTCGTCGGCCGAATTCCAAAGTCTAGGTCAGAAGGAAGGCAATACATAAAATTAGGTAGTAATGCAATGCAATATAAACAAAAATTAGCACTCAAACATCTACATTTATGGTAGGTACAAAACTGTACTATGTTCATCGTGCATACAGCTGCAGTCCTCACAGATGGGTAGAATCCCAAAGCTAAGAAAGGGGTGGTAGGTACTAGGTGTAACGAGGAGGAGCCAAAATGCCTGCAAGACTGCAGTGGCAAAGTCTGCTCTAGATTTGGAGTATAATGGTAAGTTGTAGTGCTTGGAGAAGGTATGCACAGAACTCCAAGTGGCTGCTTCCAAAATATCCTTGGTAGGAACTCCTCTGAGGAAGGCTGCAGAGGTGGCTGTGGAATGAGTTCTAATGCCTGTAGGTACAGTTTTGCCATGAAAGGAATAGCAAAAGCGTATGCAGTGGGCTATCCACTTTGAAATTGTCTGTTTGAAGAGCTGTTCTGATTTTCTGAAAGGCTTTGTTCTGTCCAAATAATAACGCAGTTGTCTGTGGATGTCCAAGTTTGTTTTGAGGATTAGGATAAAAAGTAGGTAAGTGTATGGCCTGATTTAAAGCTACCCTGGATACCACTTTAGGCATAATTGGTTCATAAGGAAACTCTGTCCTGATGGAAGATGATAAAGGCTGGACAGCCATGAGAGCCTGTAATTCTGAAACTCCTGAGGTGATAGCCAGAAGGAAAGCTGTTTTCCAGGACAAATATTGCAAATCTGATGAAGCAGC
>NC_056741.1:1405518572-1405556072 GCF_019279795.1 Protopterus annectens
AAGAAAAGGCTTCCGTCTTGCAACCCTACCCCATAGCCCAGACATATGGAGAATATGGGAGATTGTTGTCACATGTAGTACACAACCAGTACTTTCCAAAAATTCCTGCAGCTCCTTCAGTGTTTGTGTAGGTCTCTTGGCAGCCTCCCTGATCAGATTTTGTCTTGTCTTTTCATCGATTTTGGAGGGACGTCCAGTTCTTTGCAACGTCACTGTCGTCCCATATTTTCTCCACTTTTTGATGACTGTTTTCATGGTATTCCATGGTATATCCAATGCTGTGGAAATTTTTTTGTACCCTTTTCCTGACTGATACCTTTCAACAATGAGATCCCTTTGATGCTTTATAAGCTCTCTGCGAACCATGGCTTTTGCTGTAGCAGGCAATTGAGTAAATGTCAGGAAAATCCTACAAGGACAGCTGAACTTTATTTGGGGTTAATCAGGGTGTGTACCCAAGAAGACTGAATGCTGTAATTAAATCAAAAGATGATTCAACAAAGTATTAGTTTAAGGGTGTGCACACTTTTGCAACCAGTTTAGTGTACTTTTTTATTTTTTATATTTTTTCCCTAGCAGATTTGTTTGTTTTTCAATTGAATTGTACAGGTTATAGGTCACATTAAATGTGGGAAAAGTTTTGAAATGATTTATTGTGGTCTCATTTTTTTATATCAAAAAACCTGGCATTTTAACAGGGGTGTGTATACTTTTTATATCCACTGTATTTACAATGAACAACAATAAAATTTTAAGCACTACTTTGCAGACAGTATTGAAACAAATAGTAAAAAAACACGTATTGTATACTTTAGAAGTTATAGTATTTTACTTAACTCAAAGATGTTAAAATGTAATAGCTGGAGATACAACATCAATGATAATGGAGACTGGTTCAGTATATGTATATTGACACTGACGAGGCAGGATGTCACTAGAGATGGAAAATAGAGGAGGAAGGATATAAGCAGAAATGATCAAGAAAAGTATTAGTAGTAAAAGTTCTGATAATGGAGAGGTTGAGATAACAGTAGATAGGTAAAATGATGAGATGGGTGAGGAGGGGGTTATTAGTAAGAGAGGATTACAGATATAAATTAGTTGGAAGAGCAGTAGTGGGGATGAAATACATAGGGACAATAAAGGTGAAAGAGTCAGGGTGATTGATAGAGAGATGACAATAGAAAAGAAACAGAAAGAAAGGTAGGTTTAGTTAGGATGGGAGCATCAGTATAGCTATGAGGAAGTTAGGGGCTGTTTTAAGTTATGTTTGAAACATGGGGTAATGTTATCTTGTTTTAGGGTAGGTGGGATGTAGTTACAATGCTTAGCAACATAGACTGATTAAAGTGAGTTGTGTGTCCTGTTATGACACTTGGTCTTGGGCAGGAGATATTTGTTCCATTAGTCAGGTTTGTGCATTATTTTGTGGGCACTAAGCAGTTGGGAGTTGGTAAGGTAATTAGGTAGTTTGTGCTAGTGTAGGTACTTCAGTGCTAGGCAATGGTGTAAACTGTTTGGTAAGTTGGATGCAAACTTAGCTATTTTATTGTAACAAACCTATAGTTTATTTTTTTAAGGTGGAGTGAAGGACAGTCAGGATGAATGCTGCATAGAGAAGTGAAAGGAGGAGATAAGATGTTGCTAAAGAATTCCTAGAGTAGTCAGTGAGGAAAGGGTTTGTTTCTGCTGAGGAAGCTCAACTTTTGGGGATTTTCCTTGATGTTGAGTGATGTGTTGATCATCTTTTAAGTTATAATCAAGTCAGACACATTCATAGATAGCATAGTATTCACCTATGAACTAACTGCCTTGAAGGGCCATTTTAAGCCTTGCCAAAAAACGACGACAGCCAAGACAGAAGGAATGTCAGTATGAGGAGGACATACTTAATATAAGGACCCCATGACAAATGGGTGAGAAATTCAAACCCAGGATTCTGGAATCAGTGTGAAATTGTTTTTCTTTGCTCATACGTTCATCAGTGATTATTAGGCTAATGACCCCAGGGGCCTTTTAAAGCACAGCCATGCTTCCCAAGAATCAAACACTGTAAATTATGCTGTCAGGTAAACACCTTAGCCATTATACTATGAAGGTTTCTTTGATAGAGTTGTGAGGATTACTAGTGAATATGTTGAATAGTAAAGGGCCTAGAACAGATCCCTGAGGTATGCCAACAGAGACAGACAGAAAAGGGGGAAGAGATCTTGTTTCCATTTTACAGCCTGGAGTTTGAGGTGAGATAGCTGTGGAACCAACTAAGGGATGAATGGGAGAGTCCTAAGGAGAATAGTTTATGGAGCAGACATTGGTGTGAAACTGTCAAATGCTTTTGACATGTTTAAGAAGAGGGAGGATATTGGATTGCCAATGTTTCTATTTGAGTTTATGATTTCGGTACGACTGAGTAGAGCAGTAGTGTTGCTGTGATGAGGTTGAAAACCATGTTGAGTATTGGAAAGGAGACTGCAATTGTGAAGATGGGAAAGGAGTTGGACGTAAATGCATTTTTCTAATATTTTGGATAGTAGATGTAGAATGACTTTAGGATGGTCTCCTGGTCGGTGCCTCATTGTTGGAATTCGCTAACTCTGTGGTTGATGGTATTCATTTTAGGATGGTAATTGGAAAGGTCATTGGATATCCCCCCTTTATGTAGAGGTAAGAAGTGGGATTTTTTCCACATGATCGGGATGTAGCTTTCTGTAATTGACCAGTTTATGAGTATAGATACAGGGTATGCTACAGCATCTGCAATGATTCTTTGATATTCTGGTGGCAGGTTGTTAGCAGTTTGGTGTGAAATTCTTTATCTTTAGGAAGTTATTTTTGACAGAAGATATAGATACTAGTTGGAAGGAGAAAGGATCTTGGCAGTGATTAGTACTGTTTGGGAGAGTGAGGCTAGTGGGTGGTCTGTAAGTAGGAAGATGACAGAGTGTATAAAATGTGCATCAAATTGGGTAGCTATAGGAACTTAGTTGTTGGTGCTAGTTGGCGAAGGAGTTGGAGTTGGCCTGGGTGTAACAGTCTTTTCTAGAAAAGCTTAAGGTTCTGCTGGTGGTTGTCTTGGAGCTTGGAAGCGTATTTAGTTTTGTCTGATCTGATTTTTTTGCTCAGAAAGATTCTTATGCTGTCTAAAATATTGCTGTTTTTGTGGTGATTCATCAGCAGACCATGCTTTCCTAGCTTTATCTCTACTTTGCATGAGTTACCTGGTTTCTCTTGTGAACCACAGGGCGGGGCTGAATTTGATTTGCTTTGATCTGATGGGGGTTAGTTTAATTTAGCATGTCAAGGAATTTAGTTAAGTAAGTTATGGTATCATGAAATGCAAACAAACGGATGGCAGGGCAAGCCGGCTGCTGTAAATAAATGAAAACTATTTATTTGGTGAGAAACGAAAATAAAATCAGTAACATAAGCACTTTTGTCCTGGTATCCCAAAGTCTTAAATTCAGAAAACCTTAATTACACATTTTTAAAAACTTTCCTCAATGACATACACCATGCATTTTAAGTCCTTTAAAAAGCGGCAACAACCAAAAATCACATACTGCATGTCCCCTACATTAAGTAAAGGATAACAAAATAAAAATAAGTAAATAGTAAATAAAAATAATGAATGATATTTTCCAACCAGAAAGTATGTAAAAAATGTATATACAATACAATCATGTTTATGTACCATCAACCGTATACCCATATAAAATTCTGCATAAACCTAAACTGCCAAGTCTCATTCAGGACTAAATATTAACCTATGATCCATCAAAAAGATAAATGGGTAAAAATAATAGTAATAAATAATTAATCTCGTACCAAAAATTATCTATACACTAAAAATGCACATTATGTGCTAGATAAAATATATATCTTATATAGTGTATAATGCATATAATAAAACCTTTATCCAAAATAATGAAATAAATAAATAAATTACTATAAATAACCTCTGCCGAGCACGATCCCAGCAACCCTCCATTATTTTAAGACATAAAACCCTATTCAAATCATATAAAAGTTTTAAAAGTAATAAATATATATATATTCCAAAAAGTCTATCTTTCCAAAGCTTTCTTTTTCAAGAAATAAGCAATGGTACAGCTATTATTCAACCCTGGCAGCTTAAAAGCACCAAGCAAAAGCTGCCAATATAATTCCCTTATTTCTAACATCACTGTCCATGCTCCTCCCAGTTCAACCTGTAAAACCTGTTCAATAATGACAAATTTAAATTCAGGATCTGGATAGACTAAAATATGCTTAGCCAAAGCATTACTCATTTTTTCTTCTTTCTAATCTCATAACGGTGTTTGTATATGCGCTCCTTCAGCGTGCGTTCTGTCCTTCCCACATAGAAACACTGACATCCCTGACACACTGCAACATACACAACACCTTTAGTTTGGCAATTAAATTTCCCTTTTATGTCAAAGGGTCTGTTTTATATTCTAGACTGTTCCCCCACCTTAATCCATTTACAAAAATGACATTGCCCACATTTCTTCACGTCCCTGTTCACAGAATTAATTTCATACTTTCCTGGGGTTCTTTTGAGAATATTTTTCAAGGTATGACCTTTTTATATACTGCTATGGGTTTAGCTCCCAGTCTCGAAAAAGCATTTCTCAATGTGAGATGGGAATTTATGAAGCTATATTTTGAGGCATTTGGGTTTCTATAAATATGGACAACATTAGTATTTACAAAGGTGCTCAAGCTACACTGAAATGCTAGTGACCTGTCTAAAGCACTTAGTCTTACAATAGGAACTAGGCAGTGGTGTCTACATTGATCATAACTCTGCTTTATATTAAATTATATATATAGAAGAGATACTACAATGAGCCACAATCAACCTACCCCAAGAAACCATCCTGCTAGGCGACCTAAACTTAGACTGGCTAGCCTGCAACTCCAACAACCCCTCAAACCATATTAACTTATTTGGATTCTCACAACTAATCCAAGAACCCACCAGAGCAGACAAAAAATCCAATCAAACCTCCATTCTAGACTAGACACTAGTTAATATCCCCACAGAAGATTATCATGTGGGCTGCTTACCTGATACATTGAGTGACCACTGCCCCACATTCCTCCTTCGTAAACAGGCAAAAATACCCAAACTCATGCTATTCAAGGAGACTAGGGACGAGAACAAAGTCAATCCACAAACTCTTGACAGTATACTCAAGCAACATGACTGGAATCCACTAAAAACTCTACCTTTAGACCAGGCAGTTGATTTTTTGAATACCACTTTTATGAATGTACTAAATATACTAGCTCCCATCAGGAAACTCAGGAGTAAAGTTAACTTTGCCCCATGGCTAAATAGGACAACAAAAGCCTTAATAAAAGCCAGAGACAATGCCTGGAAAAATTGGAAAAAGAATAACACTATCCAAGACAAACAGAAATATCAAGAACTACGAAATAAGGCCAAAACCCAAATAAAAGTAGATAAAAAGAACTACTTCTTAGACATCCAAAACAAGCACGTTAGAAACCCCCAAAAGTTCTGGCAGGTCATCAATACCCTTCTAAAACAGAGCAAAACCACCACCCCATCTCCCAACAACAACAATTCTGATAATGATAGCATAGCTTCAGAATTCAACCATCACTTCACAGAATCTATCCTCGCACTATCTATCCAACTATCCAACAAGAACACTAAAACCACCCCAACTGTAGAACAAACTAACATACCCATCTTCATAATCTCACCTGTACCACCCTCGTTAGTAAAAAAGCTACTCTCTAAACTAAAACCCACCACACTCACAGCAGATGGTTTACCCACAAATTTTCTAAAATTAGCTGCAGAATCACTAGCTTACCCTGTCTCAATTCTTATAAACCGCTCTATACAAGAAACCTACGTACCCCATCTAGGTGTCACATATAATTCCCCTTTACAAAGGCAGAAACTCCTATGAACTATCAAACTACTGGCCAATTGCTATTTTGTCCCCCTTTCCAAGCTTCTGGAGAAATGTATTCACACCCATGTTATGCACTTCTTATCCTCACATAACCTCTTCTCCCCCACACAGCATGGTTTCGGCCCAAACCATAGCACAACCACTGCTCTACTCTCCTTTACCAATCAGATTAACCATCTAAGAAACAACAACACATTAGTCTCAGCCATATTCCTAGATCTATCAAAACCATTTGATATGGTCGCCCATAACCTATTCTTAGACACTCTGTCAACCTTATCCTTCGCCTCCTCTACTAATTCATGGCTTAGAAGCTATCTCTCTGACAGAAAACAATCAGTTAAATGGCAAAGTACACTATCTCCTCTATTACCAACTACTATAGGCATCCCACAAGGATCAATACTGGGTCCTCTATTATTTACCATTTTCACTAACAAACTACATACTTCCATCCTGCATGCATCACTTATACAGTACGCAGACGACTCCACTCTAATCTGCTCAGCCCCATCCATAACAACGCTTCAAAAACTTACCGAAGATTCCTTCTGCTCCATGGAACAATGGATTTGCGATATCCAACTAATTCTAAACCCCAACAAGACCAAATTACTCCTTTTTACCCCAATAAATCCAAATCCACACCTCCTACCTTCACTATCACCTCCAAAAACAGGACCACAATCTCCCCCTCCCCTCACACTAAGCTGCTTGGGTTGAAATAGATAACAATCTAAACTTTAATGTCCATATCTCACAAACCATCACAAAGGTACATAAGAAACTAGGAACCCTATACAAACACAAACAGTTTCTATCGGACCAAGCTAGAATCTCCTTAGCCCAAACCCACCGCTTGTCTACTCTAATGTATGCATCACCAATCCTAATTCATATCAGGAAACCAGACCTAAATAAACTAAAGTCATGTTACAATAAAATTGCAAAATTTGCTAACACCTCCACTTTTAGAAGTCATCACTGTCTTGCCCTGAAGCAACTACAGTGGTTAGAACTCATTCAGCTAATTAGCTATCACCAATTAGTCTTCACCTTCAACATAATAAGGAACCCTCAGAAAACCCCAGCCCATAACCAATTTCTAAACCAATATTCTGCAAATCGCCCTCTGCACTCATCCAACAAAACCCTGCTCTGCATAACCAAAGCCAATAACACTCCAGGGAAAAGTCTGTTCTCCCACACCATTGCTAGGGAATGGAATAACCTCCTCCAAAGTATCTCCTCTGCATCATCCATCTCACTTTTCAAGACATCACTAAAGTCTCACCTCTTGCAATCATGGCTCTGTCCCTGTATCACATAAAATCTTTTCTGCTCTCCTCCTAACTTGCCACACCTAATCTCCTCACTGCTTACCTCAGCTATTCTGTACTACTCAAATACTCCCTATCAGGAACTACTATCCTACAAACTATTTCTCACACTATGGCATATCTCCCAAATAGCATTATTTTCCAGATTCCATTCCTTCATTTTTATGCTTTGTACTACCAATAGGGAATTCAAAGTTTTGCTATCTATATCTATATACCAAGCTTGCTCAAATCAAACTAAGGTACGAAAAATCTCCTTGACTGTATATATCCCACTGTATAGAAATTTTCTGTCATTCATGGATTATGTGTTGTCATATACAAACATGGAGCTCTGATTGTATATATGCCTCTGTACAGGAATTTGTTTGTCATTTGTTGTATTTGTACTGTTATGTTATAGAGCTTTTTTCCCCGGGCCTCCACTGTAAATGGACCTTGTTCCAGTCAGACTTTCTCGGTAAACATATGTAAAATAAATAAAATAAATAAAAAATTACAAGCCATTAGCCACGGACATAAGATAATCAAACATAACATAAGAAAATAGCCCTGTTGAGGAAAATGTATTGTATGTTACCAGTATGGACCATAATATAAAAGTCATATTTAACAAGAAGAAATATTTTAATAATGCAGAGAGATATAAAGTAAATGAAGCAAAAAAAAGAAGTTATGTACTTACCATAACGTTCCATGTTTGTAATCCATCTCACCTATATTCTTGCTGGATGGGTTCGAAGCCGATATTCGGCTTCAACTCGGCCGATACTAAAGCTCGAGAGCTTTTTATGGCTCGAGGCTAGCCCCTATCCCATGGTGCCTCAGGGCAATTCCCCAGATGTAGTTTGCAAGAAAGCAATAAATACCTATCAGGTAAGAATAAGAAAGGAGCTGTATAAATACAGCAAAGGATTACAAATATAATCCAGTCCAGGTGGACAATAAAAAGAACGAAGTCAGGCAGCACTAAAAAAGGTCCACCACGTCTCCCAGAAACAGGAAGGGGGTTGGAGGGAGGGACGCAAGAATATAGGCAAGATGGACTGCAAACATGGAACGTTATGGTAAGTACACAACTTCTTTATATTATGTAGTCCTATCTCGTCGTAATTCTTGCTGGATGGGACAGCGTCCCTAGCACCTTTATCCCAGCTGGCTCAAGCAAAGAGACTCTTCAGCACAGTGGACCCAAAGGATGACCTGTCCCGGGAAGCCAAATCCAATTTGTAATGTGTGACAAACGTATGTGGTCTTGCCCAAGTAGCTGCTGCAAAAAATAGTATCAATTGGGAGCCTAGATCTAAAGGCACATGAAGGAGCTACAGCCCTAGTAGAGTGACCTTTAACTTTGACAGGTAATTGTCTACCAGCTTGTTGATGAGCAAAGGATATGTAATCCGAAAGCCATTTCGAAAGAGTAATTTTAGAAACAGGCAAACCTTTCCTTTTGTCAGAAAAGGAAACAAAAAGTTGATCAGATTTCCTGAATTCTTTAGTCTTGTGTATATAAAACTTGACTATTCTGTGGACATCTAGCTGGTGTAGTCTATACTCTGATTTATTAGAGTGGTTTGGAAAAAACACAGGTAGTTCAATGGTGGTATTCAGATTGTGCTCTGAGCATACTTTAGGAAGAAAGGAACGGTTTGTCCTGACACAGACTCTATTCTTGTGAAAGATAATGTAAGGAGGTATAATAGTTAGAGTTTGTAGTTCTGAAACTCTCCTTGCAGATGTTATGGCTACCAAGAATAAAGTTTTCCATGATAACAATTTTAAGTCTGACGATGAGGATGGCTCAAGGGGTGCAGACATCAAAGATGAGCGGACTAAGTTTAAGTCCCAGGGTTCTAATGGTTGTTTTATTAGGGGCCTGAGAAGAAGAACTTTTTTTAAGAAAGTTTTACACAAGGAGTGCTGCATAATTTGATTTCCCATGAAACCAAAATGGAAATTGGAAATGGCAGCTAATTGAACTCTAACTGTAGTGGCTGCCGCTCCTTCATGTAAAATTGTTGTTAGGAAGGATAAAATGGATTCTAAAGGAGCTGTATATGGATCTAAGCCCTGATTTGTAGCCCAAAGGGAAAACCCTTTTCCATTTGCTAGAATATAGTTTCTGAGTGGAAGGTTTATGGGATGAAATTAGGATGTGTTTGACCGCAGGGGATAAGGAAATACACCTGGCTATTCGTGGAACTGGAGCAGCTATGCTGTCAATTTGAGGGTGTGGATGGAGGGATGGAACTGTCCCGATTGATGAATCAAGACATCTGGAGATGGGTCCAGAATCCATGGTTCCTCCAAGAGGTAGGGCCACAGGAAAGGAAACCAAACTTGTCGAGGCCAGTAAGGAGCAATGAGGATCAAGGAACTCAACTATCTTGCTTTCTGTATTACTTTGGGAATGAGTGGAAAAGGAGGAAGGGCATAAAGAAGTCCCGGGGGCCAATCGTGAACTAGAGCATCCCTGGGTGACATCCCCGGATGGGGAATGATGACAAAGTAGCTGCTGCATTTGGTGTTCAGGTGAGTGGCAAAAAGATCGCAGCAAGGCTGGCCCCATCTGTGAAAGATCTCTTTCACAACTATTGGATTCAGGGACCATTCATGAGGCATCAGAACCGCTCGGCTGAGTTTGTCTGCTATTACGTTAGATTTCCCTGGGATATGCATTGCTATCAGAAAGCGTTGCGTATCCATCACCCATTTCCAAACTCTTAAGTCCTCTCGGCAAAGCAGGTAAAGACTTGGTTCCCCTTGCTTGTTTATGTACCACACGACAGACATGCTGTCCGACTGAATTACAATCGTCCCGGTGGGAAGGGAGCTGTGAAATGCTTGTAACGCATACAGCACCAATCTCATCTCCAGAACATTGATCTGCAAGTGGTTCTTGTGGTTCTGCCAAGTATCTTGGACTGTCATTCCCAGATAATGCCCCCCCCCCAATCTGGGAAGCGTCCGTGGTCAAAACTGCTTTCTCTTGGGGAGGAACAAGTGGACGACCTAGAACAAGTTGTTTTGTGTGTAACCACCATGTCAGATCCTTTTTGCATGCGTTTGTTATTAATATCTGGTGAGACAATAGAAGGTCATGCATTGACCATTGTGCAAATAGCATCCATTGGAGAATCCTCATGTGTAGGCAAGCAAGAGGAACTAATAGGATGGCAGAAGCCATAGTCCCTAGGACTTGAAGGACTACTCTGGCCTGGACTCTTTGTCTGTTTAGTAAGGATCTGACCTGACTGCGTAGAGATTCCACTCTTTCCTGTGTTAGCCTTACTGACATAGTGGTTGTGTCTATTTCTGAGCCTAGATAAACAATATGCTGTGAGGGAGATAAGACTGTCTTTTGCAAGTTGAAAATGATGCCTAGACTGGTGCACAAGGATAAAGTCTCGTCCATGGCCCTTATGAGTTGATGCTTGGTGGTAGCAGTGAGGAGCCAGTCATCTAGGAATGGAAACACCTGGAATCCTTGATGTCTCAGGTAAGCCGTTACCACTGCCATGCATTTGGTAAACACTCTGAGGGCAGTGTTCTGAACTGAAAATGACCGTCTCCCAGTCAGAAGCGTAAGTGTCTCCAGGAGCGCCTGTCCATTTTGATGTGGTAGTATGCATCCTGGAGATCGACTGAGCACATCCAGTTGTCTTTCCCAATAAAGGGAAATATCGATTGCAGAGTGACCATTCGGAACTTTGATTTTCGTACATGCTTGTTGAGCCTGCTAAGATCTAGAATTGAACTCCAGTCCCCTGTCTTTTTTGGAACTAAAAAGAATCGAGAGTAAGTTCTGGATCCTACTTGCTCTGTGGGGGCTTCTTGGATGACTCTTTTTTGCAGCAACGAGATGACCTCTGATGTTGCACGGTCTAGTTGGATGGGTGGTACGTCTGGAAGAGGCTGATTTGTTGGGGGTTCAGAAATAGAGTGAATCAGGTAACCTCTGGATATTATTGCGTGTACCCAACAATCTTGAGTGCTAGTTAGCCAGTTGCTTGAGTACAGCGATATACGACCCCCGACTGCCTCCAGAGACGGACAGTCGGGCAACCCCTCAGGGTCAATGGAAGGGACGATCAGAGAAAGCTTCTCTGTCTCCCTGATGTTGCGGACCTCGTCTGCCGCAAGGGCGGCGTCTTCCATTACATCCTCCCCCTCTGCCTCTGGGGGAGGGTTGACCTTGCGCCTGAGGGAAACCTTTTTGGGATTTGTGGAACCACATTTTCCCTCCTGTATTACCCTTGGGATAGGGTCTGGACAGGAGAGAGAAACGGACTTCGATGGCAGATAAGGTTTTCCCTTCCTGCTCACACCTAGTCAAAGTCTCTTTCACTTGGGGTCCAAAAAGAGATGAACCACCAAAGGGAACATTAGTGAAGGAAAACTTGAAGGATTCTGTAAAATTACAAAGACACATCCATGAATGTCTCCTGAGGGATATTCCTGCTGTGGCTGCACTACTCGCTCCATCTGCCGCATATGAGATCAGCCTCACGGAGGAGTTAGCTATGGAAGTAAGGCTGGAGAGCTGCGTAGAAACCTTATCCATGGAACCCAGAGCTACTGAGCCCTGGAGGGCATCTCCTAACTCTTTCAGGAGATCCCTCTGAAGATGAGTGAAATGAGTCAGGTAATTCAGGGATCTTAATGTAAATGCTGCTGAAGAAAAAGTATGCTTCCCATACCTATCCATCATCCTGGACTCCTTGTTAGGAGGATGGATATTAGAAGACATCTCAGATAATTCCTTCTTGGTGGTCGCTGCTACTACCATAGCATCAACTGGAACTCCCTTACTAAGGAAAGACTTGTCCTCAGGTGCTGTCATAAATTTCTTTGGCCTCGTCGGGACGACTTCCACTGAATCTGGAGAGGTCCATGCTTTCTGCGATATGACCCCCAAAAGTTGGTCATAAGGTGGTGTCACCCAGGAGGTGGAAGGCCAGCAGCCAAAGGCCTCAAGATACAGTGATTCATCCTCAGTAGGGTTAGAGGTCTTCCAATCACCCCTCTGTCTAAGGATTTCTAGGATGTCAGAAAAGAAGACATCCTCAGATGGAGATCTAGGGGACCCTTCTGATTCCTCTAAATCAGTGTCTGATGTGACAGACTCAGGGGAGTCGACATGTTTCCGGTTACACAGCCTCTTCCGAGGGAGCTCTCCAGTGGGATAATCTGGGAGGTCTCGGAAGAGGGGGCACCTCCAATGGGGGCTACTTGGGCCACTGGTTCCCTATGCTGTGGGGGTGGCAGGGGGGAAGAGGTTGCTGCCTGCTACTGGTGGGACACAGGTTCCAAAGGAATGGCTTTGGCAGAGGATAAAGCCTTCTCTATAGCTTTGAAAGCCTCCCCCCCGCTCCGAAGAAGACCTCCGCTCCAAGGGGGTGGATGGTCGACTCCTAGCAAGAGGGAATGGCTCTGAAGCAGAAGTGGGAGCCAAGCTGAGTCAAGCCGAGGCTCCGCGAGGGAGGGTCGGTTCTGACGAGAACCCAGGGTGACTGTCCCCCTCGGAGTTGATATGAGAGTGTCGGCTCCCAAAACCCTCTGCTCCAGACTGAGCCATCGAGGATAGAGTAATTGGCTCAGAGGAAACAGGTTGAATCCCTGGAGCTGAAGGGTTGAAGACAGAGGAATATGACGTAATAGGCTCCGAGAGCGAAGCAGTTGTCGGAGGAACAGTGGTCGGTAAGGGGGTCAGCTCCGAGACCTTTGGGTCTGGAGGGGCCAATTTTCTAGCCAGAGATGGATCTGAAAGCAACCTCTTCACCACCCTCTCGATGTCCTCATCTGATAGGGTCCTGGAGGATCTGGTGGAGACAGAAGGAGACCTCCTTCTCTCCAAAATAGGAGATCTCAATGTAGGAGATACAGTCTCGATGTCAGGCAAAGTTTTCAGTACCGAAGATTGTCTCGGAACCGATGAAATCAATGGCACCGAAGTAGATGAAGCTGAGTCGGAACCAAAACTTCTTGGTTCAGATGCTTTAGTCTTTTTTGTCGGCTACGAAGCCGGGGCTGATGATTTTCTCTTTGAGGATTTTGGAGCTGCCTGACCAAGTTCCAGCTGTTCTTGGAAGGAACTGGTCATGAGACCCCTGTCAATGAGTTTTCTCTTCCTCTCATTCAAAACTCTTGTGCTAAAAGCGTGACAGAAGGTGCAGGGTTCCTGTAAATGGGCTTCGCCAAGGCAATATACACAACTGCTGTGGCTGTCTGTAAGAGACATTTTCAGCGCACACCTATCACACTTTTTGAACCGCGAAGGGCGAAGATCCTTATGATCCTTATCTTTATCTTTAGACATTCTTAGAACAAAGACAAAAAGATAACAACAGTAAATGTATTAACAACAATAAAGGTGAGAAGAGAAGAAGAAAACTTTTTTTTTTAAACAGTCTCACACACACACACACACACACACACACACACACACACGGAGGAAAGGCCCTCTAACTTAAATGGGCACTACGGCCCTCTAACTTAAATGGGCCGTACAGTCCTAAGGGGGGAATAACTTTCAAAAACAGTCGCACAGGAGATAAGAAACTATATTTATATATATATATATATATATATATATATATATATATATATATATATATATATATCAGATAGAAAAAGGGTAGGAAAGACTAAATATAGTAAAAAATTGTTTTATGTTTTATTAGCCAACGAGCCAGTAAGACACAACCTCGAAGCTTTCGCGGCAAACAAGATCTGGGGAACTGCCGTAAGGCACCATGGGATAGGGGCTAGCCTTGAGTCAGTAAAAGCTCTCAAGCTTTATTATCGGCCGAGTCGGAGCCGAATATCGGCTCTGAACCCATTCAGCAAGAATTACGGCGAGATAGGACTACATAACATATAAAGACTATAATAATGAATTTTACCCCAATACATGACTTTGTACAGATCTTACGCTTTTATAGGGTCATGACAGAATGACATACTTGGGAATTTAATTTGAACAGGATGTTGAACAAGCTGCTATAGAAACATTGGAAGAAATTGCTCCAAAAATGATAAGTAATAAAAGAACATGGACATTTTTATTTATGTACAGCGATAATAAGATGCAAGTGATTAAGATATTTTTGGTTCCACTGTTTTTTTTATGACATCAGGCTTATATTATCAACCAAGAGATTAGATATGGAAGAACAGAAAAAGTAAATTAAGGAGTTTCTTTGGGATTACGAAAGAAAAAGTGTGCAACGGGAAAAACTAATACCAACAACGGAACAGAATGGTTTTGGACTTCCAGATTTGGAGATGTACTATAAGGTGATGAAACTTAGATTTATACTTAACTCAGGACAGAGAATATATACCCAAATGAAAGTGTACGTTAGGCAAAGTGCTAAAAGACTAATGAAAGGATCACATGTGGGCATTTGCGCAGATCTAGGAAAGAAATATAAACAGCAGCATGTATAGCTTTACAAGGTGGGCCTTAGCAATTTTATGGCTCAATTGAGACCATTTTGGTGAGGTACCCAGCTAACCTCTCCACAACACCAATTCTACCCGCTGGCCTTCTGGACTTAGAATTATTTTAGATTTTATAAAAAGAATACATGCTATTACTGTGTATTACAACAAAATAATAAATTGATTTACTTCATTTTTTATTTTGTTTACTGGTTTGTCTAAATAGTGATTTACTTTATTTTTTATTTTGTTTACTGGTTTGTCTGACTAGGTTTAGTCAAAAAACACTTTTCAGCAGAGGCCCGGGGAGAAAAGCTCCAACATATTACAAACATTTTTAAACAGACATTCGGTAATGTACAGGAACACACATTAAAAAAGACTTTCAGCTTTTCCCGGTTAGGGGTCACCACAGCGGAACTCCGGTCCGCTCATGATTGGCAGTAGATTTTTACAGTGCCGAGTTGCCAGCCCAACGCCCAACCTTCAAAGAAGGCACGCCCATTCACGCTTGCACCTACCTGCATGTCTTTAACGTCACTTGACTGTGGGGAGGGCATGCAGACTCCACACAAAAGACGCTCCAGCCGAGAATCGAATAGGAGAACCTCTTGCTGTGAGGCGACAACGCTAACCGCTGCATCACCGCGGCTGTACAGGAACAGACATTAAGTAATATATATTAACAATTACACATAAATTTGTTAATTAGACTAAATTTATGTGAAAATAGAGACAACTATTACAGTATAAAAATGCTTACACATTAGTATATGTTGAACACTGAGCATTTGGAGAGGTATATTAGTGGGTTTGCCAAATAGATAATAGATCATGTGGTTAGCGTTTAGAAATTCAAAGAAATGTAGGTGATGAAAGGAACTAGGTGTGGTGTAAAATGTTAATATTGTAGTTAAGAGGTGGATTTAAAGCAGGTACAGAAATAAGTATATCATAGTAGGTTACTAGTCTATTGACCCGGAGGTAATTTCAAGCCTAGCCATTTCATCCCAATGTAATAGCACAGATACTCTAGTCAATACCCAGGATTTTATTTAGTAATGACTACCCATGTCCAGGAGGGTTGTGGGCGCTATCCCAGGTATGAATTTACAGTGCCCCATCCACTTGTCCAGGTTTCTTTTAAACAGTGTCATAGAGGTGCTCTGCTTCACATGAATTGGCAGCCTATTCCAAAGATGTGGCAGTTGCTGGGAGACAAATCTATCCCTCCAGCACGTCCTATTCAAGTCACATGCCGTATTTAGGTTCCTGGAATGGGTAGCTATAGTCCCGTTTGATTTATGGATGTGCAGCAAATTCATTAGGTTTGGGTCAGAGATTGCTCTGTATGCCAGGCATAAGTCTACCCCAAGAAGTCTATATGATACTGAGTATAGTGACAGCGACTTTAGTCACTCTGTGTAAGGCATGTACTGAAGTCCCTTGATCTTCTTCGTTAGAAACCTCTGAAGTCTCTACAATTGTCATAGGTGCTTTGTGCGGTACATGCCAAAAGGGGCGTTATACTCAATTATGGGCCTGATTAGTGACGAGTACAGCTGGCTTATAACCTCCTTTGCTCTAGAGGCAATGCCTTTGCTAATCAAGTATGCTGTGTAGAAGACCCTCCTTACTACACTTGATTAGCAGATATACATATGGCTATCACTATGGCTATCACAAGATTTAAATTAGAAGTATAGAGTGGGGGTGAACTGTGTCACAAAACAATGTATGTAGCTGGGAGATGCTAGCAAAACTATTTAGGTTTTGGTGAAGACTAGTTGTGGGACAAAGGATTCTGAATGAACAGAATGGTTTGACTATATGGCAAGCTGAAGACAACAGTGGCATTTGTCCTGGAGATGTACAGGAGAAGATTCACTGATTTGAAAGGTGAAGTTTTAGTTGCGTTTTAAATGAGTTTGCATTCTGAATGGATTTCAGTGACAGCAGGATGTGGTTCCATAGTTTAGCTACATTGTTTGAATACAGAGTCACCTGAAGTATTACATGATTTGGTTATAGTGTTTAATGATTTTTCTCTACAGTGTAAAATTTTATTGGAGAAGTTGTGTTGTATTAAATTGTTAAGGGCTGGGCAATTTTCTGGCTTACAAAACAGTCTGCGTATTGTAGTTAGCTGAGAAAGAGCTTGGTGATTTGGTAGTTCTAACCAGTTTGATTCTCAGAGGGCTAGGCAGTAGTGTGCTCTGTTGTTAGAGTTTACTGTAATTTGGCTGTTTTATTATAATTTTGCTCGAGTATGGACTGGGACAGCATAGCGGAGACATGGCAGTAAGAAAGTAGAGTATAATAGCTTACATTCTGTCATAAAACATTTTAAAACAGATGTAGACTAACAGACTCCTGGGTTACCTCCAAATTCAAAATCTCCTGTAGTTCCTTTCTTAGCATCCACTTAACTTACTCAAGCAGCCTATTAAGGCCCTATATAATAGGACTCTGGGGCCCTGTGTACAGATGATTTTACATCTCATGGATAGAGCCTGACATATCAATAAACATATTCCCAAACTCCTGTAGTGCTGGCAGGACATCCTGAACCTATGTAGGAGATAGCTGCTGTGAAAGTGGTGAGTTCTATGGGGCGTACTGGTAGCAAACCTTGCTATTTTGTTACAGCAATGTTTGATCATTTTTTGAGGGGCCAATAACCAGGTTGACAAATATACGCACAGAATATAGTAGTCATGGCAGTAGGTGTGATGATGCTGTAGGTTTTTTTTGCATAAGATATGGAGAATTGTTTGGCTCTGTAGACGGCATAGAGTTTCTGATGTTTTTTTTTTTTTATGCTTCAATGATATGGTGATTGAATTTCAGATTATTATCATCTATGGTAACTCTTAGAAGCTTTGTAGATGTTACTATATCGATTGTGGTATTGTCACTGGATGTTAGACTGAAAAGTATTTTTGTGAAGTTGTTTAAGGGTGAATACCATCACTTTAAATGTGTTT
The DNA here is from genome assembly GCF_019279795.1 of Protopterus annectens. Taxonomy (NCBI): domain Eukaryota; kingdom Metazoa; phylum Chordata; order Ceratodontiformes; family Protopteridae; genus Protopterus; species Protopterus annectens. Next base: position 1,405,536,303 of record NC_056741.1, read on the forward strand.
TTTTTTTTTTCATTTAGCAGTAGTTGTGCGTCAGACAAGAATCTATAGATGTAAAAGATTTTTTTTTTACAGGTCATGCATATTTTTGGCACAGCATATAAGGTTGGCATTGTCAACATACTGAATTATTCTGATTTGTTTGCAGGCTAAGTTAAGGTCAGTTATAAATATACTGAAAAGTAAGGGGCTAAGAACAGATCCTTGGGAAACCCCCTACTGATATGGGGAGAAAGGGGGAAAATACCACTTTGCCATATAACAGACTGCTATCTACTGGACAAGTAGCTACAAAATTAAGCAAAAGATGTGAGGTGAAGTGCTAGAGTGTACATTTTCTGGATTAGTTTTTCTGTATAAGACTGTGTTGAAAGTTTTGGAGAGGTCCAGAAATACTGTTGACATTAAGTAATTATTTGCTTATCTACTTTGATTTACAGCCATTGTAAATTTGAGGAGGCTGTGGTATTGGGATGGGGTGGAATCCATTGTGTCTTGGTGTGAATAGGCTATTTCCAGTGATAAAAGTAAGTGGTAGTGATTGCATACATTTTTCAGGAATTTTGATATTGGAGATAGTATAGCTATTTGTCTATTGTTGGTAAAGTCTGTGAAGTTACCAACTTTGTGCAGGGGTAAGATAAGACTTTTCTAGGTTTTATGGAATGGAAACTGGATATGCCAGTAAATCTGCTGTTATTTTTAGGTATTCGCCTGGAAGGCTGTCAGAGGCTAAGGTAATAGGCTTTAATTTTTGTTGCAGTTTTCTGATGGTTGTAGTGGGTATGTCTAAAAGACAGTACATTAGGTGAGGGGGTGGAGGTGGTACTGTGTTAGAGGAGGTGGTGAGGTTATGGAGAGAGGTTACCGACAGGTCAGAGTGGGATAAGGAGGCAGATGACTTAGAGGGAGGTTACTGACTTAATAAAATGGGTAATAAATTAGGCTACAGTAAGATTTGGTGGATGTATAAGTTGTTGGTACTAGCTGCCTACTGCGACCAGGGTTTAGTAGATTATTTACTGATGACCAGAAGAGTTTTGGATTATTATGAATTGAAGCCTGGAGTTTTGAGTAATAGGCTTTTTTCTAATCTAATCTGTTGTTTGGTATACCTTCTCAATTGCTTATATTTTGTAGGTTTACCTTAGATTTGTTTTGGTTCCAGGTTTTCCAGGCATTGTCCTTTTGTGCCATGAGTTGCATAGTTTTCCTAGTTAGCCATGGGACGGGGTTTGTTTTAACCCTTTTGTTTTCTTAGAGGGGTATAAGCACTGAGTATATTTAGAAAAATAGAGTTAAAAATGTGACAGTGTCATCTAGGTGTAGTGAATGCAATCTATGCCAATTTATTGATTTTAAGTCTGTGATGAAAGTGTCTTCTTTGGAAGGATGTTACTGCAGACATAAATGTAGTAGTGCTGTTTTTAACTAGATATTCATCCTCTAAATGCATGGGGGTGATTACTTAAGCTATCTGGGAGTATGCCAGATGCCAGATAAGATAATGTTATTAGGGGTGTTGGTGAGTATCCAATCAACGATGGACTATTTTCACCATGTCTCTTATACTTTGTGACAGTGCAGATGAGCTGGATATATCCACAAATGTGTTTAAGCATTGGTAAATTTCCTGTCTATTGTTTGCTAGTCAATATTTTTATCTCCCAATACAATGTTTCTTAAGGGATGTTTGCTAAGGACCAGGAAAGAAAATTCTCGGCTGTGGTAATGTTATTTCCAGGAGGTATTGTAGATTCCTGTTATACAAATTGTTTTGTGTTCATTACGTTTTTGTTGGACTATAGGGATTTCATTATTTTTTGATGGTCGTGGCTTTAGGGGATATAGGGAGATATTAAGAGAGTTTCTATAGAAAATGACAACTCCTCCCAGTTCTTTCATGGATCCTGTCTTGCTTGAATAGGCTATACCCGGGGCAAAATTTCCTTATCCTTTATCTTGTTTTTAGCAAGGGTTCTGTTGCTACAATAATACCTAGGTTTTGATGGTCAATCCAGGTGTGGAATTCTGGAATTTCATTACTGATACTTGTGAGGTTGATGTTAAACAGATAAGGATTAGATTGCCTACAAGCTTGGGTTGGGCCAGGGTTTGGATGAATATCTCCACACAGCTTCAAGGTTATTAGTCAGAAAAAAGTGGAGTAGGATATGCATACTTTTAGCTTTAACTCTGGAGCCTATTTTTTCCTGTCGAGTATTTGTATGAGAATTGTGCAATCTTCTTTGGTGGATGATCAGTAAAGTGAAAAGACTTGTCGATACTGGGAAGTAAGGCTGGGTGTTACTTTGTGGTAGACAGCTTGTGTTTGCAGAGAGTACACAGTTTTTGTTGACTTGGCTGTAGTAAGAGGTTAGATGGAAGATTAGAATTACTGGAAGTAAGATATAAATGTGGGATAGAAACATTATTGGTTTTGGTTGTGATGATATAGTGAGCATTCAGTTTTGGACAAAATAGAAGAAGATATTAATAGTGTTGAGTTTACTGATAAGTGGGTTATATAGTTTGAACAGTTTAACTGTTTTTTAAATATGCTAGTTGAGAGTTTGGTTACAAAGATTAGGCTGGTTGCCCCTGTGACAGGAGTAAAAGACTGCTCTGGAGGCATACATTTACTGTGATTATTATTTTTTCACTTCCTCACAAACAAACATCAGACAAATACAGCTGACTATTTTTTGGAGGTAGGGGTAAGCAGGCATGCTGCATATATACATCTGGCAGCAGCAAGTTGATATAGGTTACTATGGTCTACTTGTTTTGCAATCTGACATCACAGGGGCAAAAAAGATGGCCAATGTTTCAGGTGCGGGGGTGAGGAGGGGTCCTGTGCTTATGTAGGAGAGCAGCAACTTGAAATAGATGACTACAGCCAATTGTTCTTTCAGTATCTTCCTAATGTGACATCGGTGGGGTACACAGTAGGTGACTATCTTTTTTGTGAGGGGATAATATTCCTAGATATGATTTATGCATCCTCAGAGGCACTTGTCTTCTTAGTTTATTGGGAATTAATATTTAGTCAGCTTTGAACATTAAGCCTTAGTTGCAACATATTTCTTCACTGAAAGAAGAAATAAAAATTAGTTATTTTCTTTAGTCTTGATTTTTGCTCAGGTCATCACTGGATTAGAATGCTGAGGAAATGCACTCTAGAGCATCTAGAACCCTATAGCTTCTGGAGGCCTAGAAGCCTCAGATCCCTGGCTTGCTTCAATGATTTTCTCCACTGTCAATACAGTGCTAGTTAGGGTGTGTTGAAAATATGCAAGAAAAAAAAAATGAAGAACAAAACAAAGTGAGAGAAAAACAAGAAAAAAAGTAGTGTGCATGGTGTGGACAGGCCAGGATGGGAGGCTTGGACAGTGAGGGGTGTCACAGAGTCTTTTGCCTAGGCCTTTATTTCACGTAAGGGTGGCTCTTCTCTTTGATAGCACAGACCTTTTGCTACAGCAGCTTTCATCAGCAGCATGTCCATAACTGAAAAGCTGCTATAATTACATGTCTGTTCTGCTCAAAGTGCTGCAAACCACACCTCACATCTCCAGTTAAAACCCCTTTACACTCATACACACAACAGTGACAGGTCACCCATGATGAAGTAAACCCCACAATTACTGGCTACCAGCTGTCTTTGTCAGTTTTGGCCTTCCAAACATGCGACAATGTGCAGAAACCAATAGCCTGTGCTCACAGCTGCAGCCTTTTCACTGCACAGCCTAAAAATCTGTACTTACAAACTATATATATCCACAGGCATGTCAGTTTTTTGCTTGACAGACACAGTAGAGAAAAAGGGGAAAAAATCATTTCTCATAATCTTATGTTACAAAGTACTGACCCTTAAAAACTGAAGAAAGAATTATGACTGGATAATCAGCTTCAACACTGAGGTAAAAAAATAAATCATCTTTATTATGTTGTAACCAAAGTGAAATAGTTACACATTCACAGTGTCGAACAGCACCCATCAGACTAGTATCTTATCTGGTTGTTAATTATCACTTCATGTCAGACATATTATATTTCCTTTTCCATTTATTCAGCTGTTTAGCAGTAAGGTTGTCTGATATTTAAATTACAATGTTTTGTGGGTGACTCACCTTTAACTTTCTCACAGCCTAAGTTTTATGACTGCAGTCAGCTCAGATAAACTCCTAGTGAGACATGTCAGAACACCACATGGTTGTACTTTTTGTATGTTAAATAGCCTGCATCACTCCTTGCAAATGAATTGTTCCCTAAAAAATGAGCCAGTTGACTAATACTTGTATTGTTCAGTCACAATGAAGCTAGTTACTGCAAAAGAAATCCAAACAAAGTACAGTTTTGTACCTACCATAAATGTAGATGTTCGAAGATCCACATTGCTGCAGTCCTAACACTTGGGTAGTCCGCTGTCCTCGGTCGGCCCGAATATCAGAGTATAAGGCTGACGTCGGTCAAGGCGCATTTGACTGACATCAGAACGTCAGGGTACAAATGCGCATGACCGACGTCATATCCTCAGTCTTTTCTTGCCCCAGATGTCAGAAGACCCTACAAAGAAAGGTCAAAACCCATAGACAACAACCAAACAACCAACCAACCTAACACAAAAAATATGTACAATATATACAATATATACAATATACAATATACCTCAGATTGAAAACCCAGCCCACACATCCGCCTCAACTACAGAGGGGAAGGAGGGAGGGTAAATTGGACTGTAGCAATGTGGATCTTCGAACATCTACATTTATGGTAGGTACAAAACTGTACTATGTTCTTCATCTCACATTGCTGCAGTCCTAACACTTGGGTAGAATCCCAAAGCAGAGGTAAGGGAGGATGGCTAAATTATAATGAAGCAGGCGCTGCCAAAATGCCCTGCAATACAGCAGAGGCAAAACCAGCCCTGGATTTAGAGTACAGTGGAAGGTGGTAATGCCTAGAGAAAGTATGCACTGAACTCCAAGTAGCTGCCTCCAAAATATCCTTAGTTGCCACCCCTCTCAAAAAAGCTGTTGAAGTAGCAGTAGCCCTAGTGGAATGAGGCCTAATCCCAGCTGGAATCTCTTTGCCATGATGGGAATAACAGAAAGCAATGCAAAACCCAATCCACTTAGAAATAGTTTGTTTTGACACGGGCTTGCCCTGAGAACACAAAGCAAAAGAAACTAATAACTGCTGAGACTGCCTGAACCCTTTAGTTCTGTCCAAATAATATCTCAACTGCCTGTGTACATCCAAAGTGTGCAAAATCTTTTCCCCTTTATTTTGGGGATTTGCATAAAAGTAGGCAAATGAATAGTTTGGTTTAAAGCCACACTAGAGACCACTTTAGGCATAAAGGAAGGATTAGTACGTAAAGATACCCTATCCTTATGGAAAATTAAGAAAGGCTCAACTGCCATAAGGGCCTGCAATTCAGAAACCCTTCTTGCAGAGGTAATGGCCAACAAAAAAGCAGTCTTCCATGACAAATATTTCAACTCAGCAGTAGCTGCAGGCTCAAAAGGTTGTAGAGTGAGTTTCTCCAACACAAAATTGAGATCCCAAGCAGGAGTAGGAGCTCTTCGTGGGGGTCTTATATTCTTTGCCCCTCTAAGAAATTGCTTGAACAAAGGATGAGAAAACAATGGTGGGTCACAGTCGTAGTGAGCTGAAATTGCAGCAGCATGAATCTTAATAGAAGAGAAGGACAAACCTTTGTCCAATAACTCAGAAAGATATTGAAGAGCCACACTTAAATTAGGCTCAGAAACATCCAAATCTTTTGCTGCACTCCAAAATAAAAATCTCTTCCATTTTTCTGCGTACACTTTCCTTGTACTAGGTCGTCTAGCTTCCATAATCACATTCAAAACTTGTTGAGGAAGTTGAGACCTGCTATGGTTCAAAACAGAATATGCCAGGCTGTTAGGTGAAGAGAGTGAAGTTTGACATTGAGCAAATGACTGTCCTCCTGGGACAACAGGTGTGGAATCAAAGGCAAAGGCCATGGAGGCTTCCGTACTAGACTTCTCAGTAATGGGTACCAGTGCTGTCGAGGCCAATCTGGAGCTATCAAAATCATCCTTGGCTTGTCCTGTCTGACCTTCAGAAGTACCTTTGGGAGGAGAGGCAGAGGTGGAAAGGCATACACATGAAGATTTTTCCAACTGAAAGAAAGAGCATCCACTTTCCAAGCTGTGGGATGAAACCTTTTCGTGCAAAACTTTGGCAGCTGGTGGTTTAGTGGAGAAGCGAACAGATCTATGTCTGGAGTTCCCCATGACACTGTCAATTTCTGAAATACATGAAGATCCAGTTTCCACTCGTGGGGATCCATGATTTGCCTGCTTAATACATCTGCTAAGGAGTTCTGTGCTCCCGGCAGAAACCTTGCCTGAAGATTTAGTTGCAAACTGAGAGCAGTCTCCCACAAAATCATTGCTTGCCTGCATAGAGGATAAGAATGTGTTCCCCCTTGCTTGTTGATGTACCACATGACAGTTGTGTTGTCTGTTAGAACCAACACCTGTCCTGGAAGAAGTAAATCCTTGAAAGCTATCAATGCAAACTGGACTGCTAACATCTCCTTCAAGTTGATATGTAGATGCTGTAGTCTGACAGGCCACTTGTCTTGTATCCACTTTCCATTTAGATGAGCTCCCCAAGCTTTGTCTGAGGCATCTGTCGTTAGAATCTGACTCGCCTCTGGCCGGGTCACAGAGAGTCCCTTGTTTAGGTGACATTCCTGAGCCCACCACAAAAATTCCTTTTGAATGCAAGGTATTATATGAATGACAGTGTCTAGATCCTGGCAGTGCTGTGTCCATACATTTTTGAGATACCATTGCAGCTTCCTCATATGCAGTTTGGCATTGGGAAGCACCAGAATACAAGATGCCATGAACCCTAAGGCTTGAAGGACTGTCCTTGCAGTCAGCCCGGACTGAAGAGATAGTTGATGGAAGTAAAGGGAAAGATTCTTTTGTTTGTCTGGGGTTAAAAAGGCCATCTGGGATGCTGTATTCAGTCTTACACCCAGAAAGCACATGTCTTGAGAGGGTACTAGACTGGACTTTATTTCGTTCACAGAATACCCCAGGCATCTTAGCACTGCTATCACATATTCCAAATGATGAAGAAGCTCGTCCCTTCCTTGAGCCAGAATCAGGCAATCGTCCAAATAAGGATAGATCTGTATTCCTTTTAGCCTGAAGAAAGCTATCACTGGAGCCAGAACTTTTGTGAATACTCTGGGCGCAGTAGATAAGCCAAAGGGCAATGCAGAGAACTGATAGTGAGAAGTCCCAGTCCAGCGGAGATATTTCCTGCAACTTAGTCTGATAGGAACATGGAGGTAAGCCTCCTTGAGATCCAAAGTTACCATCCAGTGATCCTTGCCCAGCAGAGGTAAAAGCTGTTGTAACGTCAACATTTTGAACTTGGGAATGTCCAGATAAGTGTTGAGGATAGATAAATCCAAAATTGGTCTCCACGTGTTCCCCTTTTTGGTACTAGGAACAGGCGAGTAAAATCCTAGGCCCCTTTCTGGCATAGGGACCGGCTGTATGGCCCCTATTTGGAGTAACAGAGAAATTTGCTTGTGAGCCTCTATTCTTTGTTGAGGAGGAATGTCTGGCATGCCTTTGAAAGGAGGCAAGGTATGGAAATAAAACCTGTAGCCGTGGTGAATGATATCCAATACCCATCTGTCTTGGGTAATTAAACTCCAATTTTCTTTGAAAAGTGCCAACCTTCCTCCCAAAGGTGCTGCCAGGCGAGAAGGTTCTGGCAGCTGAAAAGGTAGGTCATTGGGTCTGCTTACGAAAGGACTGACCCCTGCCCTCACCTGAAGACTGTGCAGGAGAACATCCTGTTCTAGGCCTGAAAGAGCCCTGACCTCTGCCCCTGCCACGTCTAGATCTACCCCTAGACTGGGAATCATAAGAAGGATACGTCCACCCCTTAGTAGGCCAATTTCTACTAAACTTAGGAGGCTGAACCTGCAAGAAATCTTTAACAGTCTGCATAGACTTAGCCTTGTCCTCCATTTTCTTTAAAACTGCCTCAACAGGAGAACCAAACAAGACATCAGATTGTAAAGGAGCATCCAAAATCCTTGTTTTAACATGGTCAGATAAATTTTGATCCCTCAACCAGGCATGCCTGCGAAGAACTGACCCAGTGGCAGCCACTCTAGAAGAGGCCTGTACAGCATCAAAACCACATTGCAAAGAATGCTTACCAACCTGTTCAAAAACATGCACTAAATCTTGTAACTCTTTACAATCAATACCTTCCGCCAGAGCATCAACCTTAGACTTCAATTGTGAAAGGAGATAATTTTGATATTTCAACATGTGAAACTGGCAATTCAAAGCTCTCATGGCTAAAGTGGAAGAAGTATAAACTTTCTTTCCCCATCTATCCAAGGCCCTGGCTTCTTTATCTGCAGGAACCGGATTCTTGACAACAGAAGCCTTAACACCCTTAGGCCCCTGGCTAACAGTTTCTGGGTCTGCCCTAGGACTCTTAAAAAGATACTTATGAGCTTCAGGCACCCTGTAATACCTATCTGGCTTAACAGGCGCAGGAGGCAGAGAATCAGGATTAAGAGAAGCCTCTGCAAACACATCTTCCACCACATTCAGAACAGGAGGAATAGCCAAAGGCCTATGCTGGGGTAAAAACAAAAATTCCCTAAGCCTTTTCCTGGAATCAGAGAAGTCCTGACCTTCCCATTTAAAATGCTCTCTCATGGAATGAAGAGTCTCTGAAAAAGAAAAATCCTCAGGAGGAGAAGCAGAAGGAGTAGAATCATCCACATCAGAATCAGAATAAGGAGAATACTCCTGCAAGTCTTCAGCCGAAGACTCAGACACATCCGAAGCCTGCTCATAATCCCCCAACACTGGTTCCATCCTAGGCCTCTTATCAGGAGGGGGCATAGAGCCTCTAATTAAAGTAATTAAATCTTCTGCCATTTTAAGCATGTGCTTCTTGGGCACAGAACCTGAAGAACTAGGAGTGACACCCACAGAAGCTAAACTAGACCTGCCTCTAGGAGAAGCCTTGGGGACAGAAAGAGAGGGCCTAGACACCTTAGGAAGGGAGGGGAGTACAGTTTTCTGAGAAGCCCCTACAGCCTGACCTGCCTCCTGGGAGGCCACATCCTGTAAAAGTAAAGTTTCTCCCTGGGACTCCAGAGAGGCCTCCGTCGGAACCACCGGTTCCACTGACGCCTCTAAAGAACCGGCGTCCGGTTCGGACTCCTCTAACCTAGGTTTGACTGCCTTGTCTTTACGCTTCTTTGAGGAAGCCGGCGTCGGAGCATCCGACGGCATATTGTAATTGCAACGCTTCCCAAAGACCAACCTGGCACAATCTAATCTTCGCTTAATAGTGCGTTTATTGAACCTAGCACAAAAGCGACACCCAACAACGTCGTGCTCAGGTCCCAAACAAGGTATACACAAATTATGGTAATCCCTATGCGGTATCTGTTTCCCACAAGAAATACAGTTATTCACTTTTTCTGACATCCGTAAATCACTGAGGCAAGAAAAACTAAAATATTCCCAACGGGTACTTAACCAACTCTGACTTCGGTCTGAAACTTGAAAAATTTCAGGACGCCGAACGCACTTGCAACACTGCTTCTGCATCGGACCATGCGGCAAAAAGACTGAGGATATGACGCCGGTCATGCGCATTTGTACCCTGACGTTCTGATGTCAGTCAAATGCGCCTTGACCGACGTCAGCCTTATACTCTGATATTCGGGCCGACCGAGGACAGCGGACTACCCAAGTGTTAGGACTGCAGCAATGTGAGATGAAGAACATCAGTAGTAGCTGACAATAAATTCATATATTCTAAAACAAATCTACTGCAAAAACCAAAAGAAATCTGGAACCAATACTGTGAGAGTAAACATTATGAAATTAATAATGCACGCTGCAAAACTTTCACATACAATGCTTCATCAGGGGAAAAAAAGTCACAATACATTTGTACAACCTTTATACAATGGATATAAAAAGGTCACACACCCCTGTTCATTTCCAGGTTTTTGTGAAATAAAAAATTAGACCACAATAAATCATTTCAAAACTTTTCCCAACTTTGATGTGACCTATAACCTGTGCAATTCAATTGAAAAACAAACAAATCTGTTAGGGGAAAAATATAAAAAAATAAAAAACGTACAATAAGCTGGTTGCGTAAGTGTGCACACCCTTAAACTAATACTTTGTTGAAGCACCTTTTGATTTAATTACAGCATTCTTGGGTAGGTGTTTATCAGCATGGCACATCTTGACTTGGCAATATTTGCCCACTCTTGCTTTCAAAAGCGCTCCAAATCTGTCAGACTGCGAGGGGATCTCTTCAGGTCACCTCACAGATTTTCTACTGGATTTACGTCTGGGCTCTGGCTGGGCCACTCCAAAACTTTAATTTTCTTCTGGTGAAACCATTCTTTTGCTGATTTGGATGTATGCTTGGGGTCATTGTTGTGCTGAAAGATGAAATTCCTCTTCATCTTTCTAGCAGACGCCTGAAGGTTTTGGACCAAAAGAGACTGGTATTTGGAACTGTTCACAATTCCCTGCACCTTGATTAAAGCCCCAGTTCCTGCTGAAGAAAAACAACCCCAAAGCATGATACTGCCACCACCATGCTTCACTGTGGGGATGGTGGTTTTTAGGTGATGCGAAGTGTTGTGTTTGCGCCAAACATACCTTTTGGAATTGTGGTCAAAAAGTTCAACCTTGGTCTCATCAGACATAACACATTTTCACACATGCTTTTAGGAGACGATGTATTGTTTTGCAAATTTTAGCCAGGCCTGGATGTTTTTCTGTGTAAGAAAAGGCTTCCATCTTGCAACCCTACCCCATAGCCCAGACATATGGAGAATATGGGAGACTGTTGTCACATGTAGTACACAAACGGTACTTGCCAGAAACTCCTTCAGCTCCTTCAGTGTTGCTGTAGGTATCTTGGCAGCCTCTCTGACCAGTTTTTGTCTTGTCTTTTCATCAATTCTGGAGGGACTTCCAGTTCTTTGCAACTTCACTGTTGTCCCATATTTTCTCCACTTTTTGCTGACTGTTTTCACTGTGTTCCATGGTCTATACAATGTTGTGGAAATTTTTTTGTACCCTTCTCCTGACTGATACCTTTCAACAATGAGATCCCTCTGATGCTTTGTAAGCTCTCAGTGAACCATGGCTTCTGCTGTAGCAGGCAACTCAGTTTATTTGGGGTTAATCAGAGTTTCTTTAATTGATGGCAGGTATGTACCCAAGAAGAGTGAATGCTGTAATTAAATCCAAAGGTGCTTCAACAAAATTAGAAGTTATGTACTCACCATAACGTTCCATCTGAGTAGGTGTATTCATTTGTCTGCAACCTGTGGGTTATGGATCCGATATCGGATCCGAACCGGCATAGTTTCCAGCTATGGATCCAAGCTCTCAGCTCCTCCCCTCACCCATAATGCCCTGCTCTACCCTCATGACCTCAGATCGAGTTTGCCAAAGCAACAATACCCTCAAAAGGGTAACCAGTAATATGCAGGAAACTGAAAAGGCCAGGGGGATAGGAGGGCGGGATGGTTGCAGACAAATGAATACACCTACTCAGATGGAACGTTATGGTGAGTACATAACTTCTAAATCTGAAGTAGGATATTCATTTGTCTGCAACCTGTGGGACAGAGTCCCCAGCTACCTGAATCTTGGGCGCCATCATGGAAGGATATTCCGGAGCACATGGAGCCAAAGGATGCTCTACCCCTGGATGCAAGATCCAACTTATAGTGAGAAATAAATGTATGAGACGAAGCCCATGTAGCTGCTGCACAAATATCATCCAGAGGAATCCTAGCCTTGAAGGCTGCTGAGGTAGATACTGACCGGGTTGAATGGGCATGAACACCCTCCAAGCGGGCCTTCCTGACGCTTGATAAGCCAATAAAATGCACTGTGAAATCCAGCGGGACAGAGAAACTTTGGAAATTGGCTTGCCCAAATTGAATTTTGCAAAGGAAATAAACAGCTGGTCGGATTGCCTATGACCAGCTGTCCTGTTGAGATAAAATCTTAGTTGCCTGTGAACATCTAGTGAGTGTAGCCTATATTCACCTTTGTTTTCATACTTAGGGAAGAAAACAGGAGGTTAATAGATTGATTGATGTTTGCTTCAGAAGCGATTTTAGGAAGGAAGGACGGGTTGGTCCTGAGGGAGACACGGTCCGGATAAAAACCAAGTAAGGAGGTTTAGCTGATAAAGCTTGAAGTTCAGAAACTCTCTTGGCTGATGTAATGGCTACCAAAAGGCTGTCTTGTAAGACAAGAATTTGAGGTCCACTGTAGCCGCGGGCTCGAAAGGGGGAGCGGTCAAGGCCTGTAGGACCAGAGAAAGGTCCCAAGGAGGAACTGCTTGCTTAATAGGGGGCCTGAGAAGGAAAGTACCTTTAAGAAAGGTTTTGCACAATTTGGCTGACATAAGAGGATTAGACTCTTGACCAATGTGATAGTGAGAGATTGCCGCCAGTTGAACTTTGACTGTGGAACTGCTGGCACCATCATTAAAGAGAGGTTAGAAAATCAAGCACTACGGGAGAGGAACCGTGAAGGGATCTAGGCCTTGCCGCTCCGCCCACACAGAAAACGTTTCCATTTGCTTGTAAACCTTTCTAGTGGCTGGTTTATGAGCCGCCACCAAAATAGCCTTTACCGGTGAAGAAATACCGAGTCCTTATCAAGAGTGGAACTGGAGCAGCCAAGCGGTCAGCTTCAGGTTGTCCAGGTTCGGAGGAGGAATGCAGGATGGATGGGATATCAGATCCGGATGGGATCTAGAATCCAAGGAGGATTCACCGGGTGAGACCTTAGGAAGCGGAACCAGATCTGTCGAGGCCAGAATGGAGCAATGAGAATCATTCTGCAACCCACCCGAGAGGCTTTCTGAAGAACTTGCAGCATCAGAGGCAAGGGTGGATAGGCATACAGAAGACCGGGTGGCCAAGCATGCACCAGAGCGTCTCTTGGGGTACCTCCGGGAGGAGGTATCAGAGCGAAAAAACTGTCGCACTTGGTGTTTGAGGGAGAGGCAAAAAGATCGCATGAAGGGGTTCCCCACCGTGCGAATATGCGTTCCGCTACTTGACAATTGAGAGACCACTCGTAAGGGGTCAGAATGGTGCGACTGAGCTTGTCCGCTAGGATGTTGGACCGACTCGGAATGTGCGTTGCTATGAGAAAGCGATTGGTGGAGATTGCCCATTCCCAAACTCTCATGGCCTCTCGACAAAGAGGGTAAGACCTTGTTCCCCCTTGCTTGTTGATGTACCAGACAACAGACATATTGTCCGACTGAATCGCAATTGTTCCCAAGGGAAGAAAGTCCTGAAGTGCTAGCAACGCTAAGAGCACAGCTCTCATCTCTAGAACATTGATATGCAGTAAGGTCTCTGTATCGGTCCACGTGCCTTGGACTGTCCGGCCGCAGTGCCCCCACCCGAGGCGGGAGGCGTCCGTGGTCACCGTGGCGAGAGGGGGAGAAGCACAAAATGGGCGACCCTCGTGGAGATCCGGGGAGTGGAGCCACCACAAGAGGGACCGCTTGCAAGCCTTGCTGATCGCTATGGGATGATACATGGGAAGAGCAAGGTAAGACCACTGTACTAAGAGCGCCCACTGTAGAATGCGCATATTGAGCCTGGCAAGAGGAAGAAGAGCTATCGACGAAGCCATGGACCCTAGAGCCCTCAGGACCAACTCCGCTGGAACAGAACTTGAATGGAGAATGGCCCGCACCTGGAGCTGCAGATTCAGAATCCTGTCCGCAGTAAGGAAGGCTCGTAAACTCCTTGTGTCTAGTCTGGCCCCTATGAAATCTAAGAGCTGAGTGGGTGCCAGGTTGGACTTTTTTGTATTTATTGTGATGCCCAGAAATGGAGCAAGATGGAGAAAGGAGTCTCGCGCCGAGAGAAGTAGATGCCTTGTTGGGGCGGTAAGGAGCCAGTCGTCCAGGTAGGGAAAGACCTGCACCCCCTGAAGCCTCAGGTGGGCCGCTACCACTGCTAGTACTTTGGTAAACACCCTGGGGCTGTGGTGAGACCAAAGGGAAGGACCCGAACTGGTAGTGACTGGCTCCCAGCCGAAGCGGAGAAACCTCCTGGAGCGCCTGTCCATTAGGATGTGGTAGTACGCGTCCTTGAGATCTATCGAGCACATCCAGTGGCATTCTCCCAGAAGGGGGAGAATAGATTGTAGAGTGACCATTCGAATTTTTCTTTGGGGACTGCCAGATTCAGGAGAGAGAGGTCTAGGATTGGTCTTAGTTCCCCGCCTTTTTGGCACTAAAAGAACCTGGAGTAGAACCCTGATCCGATCTGGTCTGGGGAACGGGCTGGATGGCTCTTTTCTCTAGCAGATGGCCAATTTCTGCTAAAGCGGCCTCCCTTTGACCGGGTGGTACGCCTGGGAGGGACTGCATCTTTGGAAGGTGAAGGAAAGGAATGTGATATCCCTGGATATGATTTGGAGAACCCAGCGGTCCGATGTTATGGACTCCCATGCCGCTAGGTGCCCCCGAACGTCCCCGACTGCCTCCAGAGTAGAGCAGTCGGGCAGCCCTCAGGGCTGCTGCGGCCGTTCAGAGAAAGGTTCCTGGACCCAAGTTTCTGGGAGCCCCTCTGCCTCTAGGGCGGCGTCCTCCTTGTCCTCCTCTGCCACGGAAGGACTGGTTGTCCGGAGCAGGCTGGGACTGCTGCGACTTCGAACCACATCTTCTTCTGACCCTTTGGTTCCTAGAATAGGGCCTCTGGGGTGCAGAGAAGCGGATTCGACGGCAGACAGCGTCTTCCGTCCTTCTCGCTCTGGGTCAACGCCTCGAACGGTCTTGCCAAACAGAGCAGAACCATCAAAGGCGTTCGCAACGACGCCTTGAAGGGCTCAGAGAAATGAGTGGCGGAGCCAGGCCTGACGCCTAGCGACCAGTCCTGTCCCGCAGCTCTAGCGGCGCCTCCGTAGCATGGGAGAGTAGCCGCATAGAAGTATTTGTGACTGACCTTAGAGTGGCCATTTTGGTGGAGTGCAGAGCTCTGTCCTCCTCCGAAATGGACTCAGGGATGCAGCGCACTTTAATAAGGTCTCGCTGCATCCGAATAACGTGCCAAATAGTTCAGCGCCCTCACCGAAAAGGTCGCCGAACTGAACATCCGCTTCGCCAAGCGGTCCATCATCCGAGACTCCTTGCTCGGTGGGTGGACTGAGGGACTCTCCTGAGCCAGTTCCCTCTTTGTGGCCGCCGCCATCAACATGGCATCTACAGGAGGCCCCTTACTCCAATGGGTCCTGTCAGAAGGCGGGCTAAGGATTTTGTCAGGTCTTTTGGGAATTGGCTCCACGGTGTCCGGTTCCTTCCACGCCCTGGTGGTAATAAGGTCCACCAGGGGATCGGCAGGGGACACCCAAGAGGTAGACGGGCCCGTTTCGAATGCCTCCAAGAACACGGACTCGTCCGAGGAAGACTTGGGGGCAGACCACCCCCCCCTGATACGGAGCATTTCCATGATGTCTCCGAAGGAGACATCCTCGGGTGACCGTGGGAGCCTTCCCTTCCTCCAAGTCCGTGTCTTCAGTGAGAGACTCAGGGGAGTCTATGTGCCTCCTTTTGGATGTATGCTTCCGCCCCCCCTCCTCTGGGGGGCTGTCAGAAGAGTCCTCGCAAGCAGCCATTTGCTCCATAGGAGCAACTTGGGGCACAGAAACGGGCTGTCCCAGGGGCCGGATGGTGGAAGCCTGGCCCAGTGCAGAGGGAGCGGGGCGGAGCCGAAGCAAGTGCCGGGGTCCGGAGACCCTCAACAGAGCCCTCTCCACTACATCAAAAGCCGAAGGAGCCGACCTCGACCAAAGGATCCGACAATCGGCTCCCTCGGATCGAAGAGTGGATCGGAGCCGGCGCCAAGCACTCGGATCCGAAGGGACAGTGCGCTCCGACACAGACGGCGCCAAGGAGCACTGATCCCCGGATCCGGCTCGGATCCAGGCTCCGAGATCGGGTCCGACGACTGAGGGCATGGTCGGATCCGGTACCAGTACTATCGGATCCGACCTCCCCGGCTCGAGCTGCTCGGCTCCAGCTGCTCCGAACCCGGAAGCGGGTCGGAGAAGGAGCGATAGGCTTGAAAAGGGTGTTGAGCTCCCCGGGGAGGCAAGAGCACTCCCATCTGCATCTGGGCCTGGATGAACCTTCGCATCATCCGTCCAGATCAGCATCGAGGCTATGGTAGATCTCGACGAGGCTACCGAGGTAGGCCTGGAATGCCTCCTCGATAGCCTCGCCGGAGATCGGTCTCCTCCTCCTCAGGACCCGTGAGAAGCACACAGGTGACCGGAGCCGAGAAGGAGGAGACCGCCCAAGGAAGCCGGGGAGAAGCCAGCTTGGCAGGCGGGGCGAAACAGAGGTCTCGGCCCGCCGCTTGTGCTTCCTCTCCGTCCTTCTTAGAAGCATCCCTCTCCTGTCCTGAAGCGGAGTTTGAGTCCCAGGAGCAGGAGGGGTGCTACAGGGGAACAGCTGCAGCCGAGGGAGTCCCGAGGCGAGCGGGGTCGGAGCCGAGTCCGGGCGGTAAAAGACCCGCCAGGACCAGCTTGGACCTCCGCTCCTCAGTGCCCTGGGGTTGAACCCTGCACAAATGGAACAGCCAGATGTGAGGTGCTCAACCCCAAGACACTAACACACCGAGTGTGGCCATCAGCCGGTGAGAGCTTATGGCCACACTCGAGCATTTAGAAAAGAATGACTTAGGCTGGTCAGCCATAGTCAAAACTTCCCAAAAGTTACAGAAGTAACTTAACAAAAACTAAAACAAGCACACAGGCCTCACACACACCTTACGCACCAGCGAGGGAGGGAATAAAAATACTACTGTAAATTAAAATTAAACTAAAACAGTCAATACCCAAAGGGAACCTACAACTTTCACACAAAAAGTTTAAAGAAAGCAAAAAATTTCTATTTTTAACAAGAAAAATACCACTTAGCTGAGAGCTAAAGACACCACATCCAGTTACCAGCGCGGCAAACAAGATCTGAGGTCATGAGGGTAGAGCAGGGCATTATGGGTGAGGGGAGGAGCTGAGAGCTTGGATCCATAGCTGGAAACTATGCCGGTTCGGATCCGATATCGGATCCATAACCCACAGGTTGCAGACAAATGAATATCCTACTTCAGATTATTAGTTTAAGGGTGTGCACACTTATGTAACCAGTTTATTGTACGTTCTTTTATTTTTTTTCCCCTAACAGATTTGTTTCTTTTTCAATTGAAATGTGCAGGTTATAGGTCACATTAAAGGTGGGAAAAGTTTTGAAATGATTTATTGTGGTCTCATTTTTTATATCACAAATGCCTGGCATTTTAACAGGGGTGTGTAAACTTTTTATATCCACTGTATACTCTTGAAATCACATGATCTTAAGCAATTTGTTAACCAATTTTACTTCTTAAAAGGTATATGGTCTATTTAACATGATTACACAATTACTTCAATACAGGTTTAATACTACTCATGCCATTCATACCAGGACATCTATGTGCTCTAAATCTGTTGCTCCATCTATATTCTGCATTCTCTGTAAATGCAGTAATATTTCCCACTCTAAGCGGTTCGGCCACTATTTGTAAAAAACATAAATTTAAAAATATGTTGTAGATCTGCATCTCCAATATGCTTATAAAGGGCATTTGTCTCTTTATGCCTCTAATATCCGATAAATGATCTGCTATACATTCCTATAATTTTCTATTCATTTTTCCTATGCAAAGTGCTTCACAAATGCCATATTTGGCCATATATACAATATTTTTATTATCACAGTCGACATAATCTTTTAACATAAATCTCACTTTAGATATAGAATGAGGTTTAGCACCTCTTAAGCCAGATGTGACTCTAAAATGTAATGCCCATGTAAGATACTCTACATGCTCCATCTGCCACACTATGAGTGAGACTCATGGAGATGCTGGAAAACACACAAAGGGTTGACACCGAAGTCAAATATTTCTTTTAACTTCTCCAACTGTCAACCCACCCAGAGTCTTCCAGGTTTCCTGTGCTGTTCTCTAAAACATGAAAATATGCAAACTGTAGTTTATTGCCCACATGATAAAAAATGAGAACATGTAAAAACACTTTTCCCTGTGGTCCAAGGCATGTGACTTTCTGTTTGGCTGATGGAATGCAGGAGTCTTCAGAGGGAGAGCCCTATTTAAGGCAACTGTTATCACTATAAAGCCCATACTGAAGTGGAAGATAAACCTGCCCAGTGCTTGGAGAGTGTAGAAGATATGAACAGAGCTGTTTGGAACCATGGCTACAACATCTGGGTTATTCCATGACCAGATTCACCACCTTGTTTAAGGGGGAGGGGGACACTTCAGGAAGAAGTCTTTTGAGGGCTGGAAGACCACCTGTATGACACACTTTGACAGGAAAGGCAAACTCTAATGCCCATCTCAATGCAGCATGGGCCAATCATTTTGAGGACCTCTCCCAACTTGAGATGCTCAGGTAGAAGGGTAGGGGATTCCACCTATTCTTCCTCACCCAAATCTGGGGTGTATGACTCTATTGGTGAGTTCATATATTCCCTCTTACAACTGTGGTTATCTGAATATCCTGAAGGAGAGATATTTGAGATGGATGAAGCAATAAGATCAGATGTCATGACAGATCTTGCAGCAGAAGGAGAATCACCAAGGCCAACAAATGTGTTCACTGGAAGCCCAGGGTCATAACCCAAGCAAGTGGGGAGACATGCAGTGAGGTATGCATGGTTGGGTACTAGACAGCATAGTATTGTGGGAAAAAGGGGACAGGCAAGTTCTGGCAATGTCCTGCCGCCTTAGCCTTACCTCAGTTGTTAAACTCCAAATGAACAAGAGATATTTGCTTGCCTATGTTACTTCAGTATGTACTTCTCCAAACCAGTTAAGATGAAGCCATTTTGTTTAGTCTTCTGTCCTAAAAGTCAGTGTAATTCCTTTCCAGATCAGGCTCCTTGATAAATAGTCACACCTCAAAACCAAAATAAAGTGAGAAAAGCGTAGCTTTCTTTAAGTACCCAGAAAACATTCAATGCATAAGGACAAGGTTAAAACCAACTGCTAAATGGACTACCTACACAGAAGAGGGACAGTATATATTACACAATTCATTTTTGTAAAGGTGCCTTTCTAAGTATCAGACTAAGTATTAGCACATTCTACAGTGTTATCAGTCTTCCATTAAACAGATACAAGCATGTCAAGTAGCCACTCTTTGACATCCAGTCCCAGCCGCTAACAATCCACATTAATCCCATACGTCCCACAAAGTCCAGACAGACATGCATTCAGGCTGCTATTCCCCAGAAAGCAAAAAAAAAAAGAGTCACCAAAAGAGACAAGTAGTTAGACACAAGCAAAGGCAAACAAAGACAGTAATGCTTTGTAATAACTTAGAATAATGCATAAATGTTTATTTGTGACATGCATCTACATTTTCCAAATACAATGTTTGCAGTTTATACAGCTGAATTTGAACTCTTTAAGAGCTGCATGTCACAAACTTACAACTACTAAGAAAGAAGTAAACAAGCAGATACCTATCACAGACTTCAAAAGGAGAATGACATATGTAGCAACTCCAAAAATAAAATCCTCACCAAAGTATTAGTGATATCAATACCTCACTGCATAGTCAACAAATA